>NC_041385.1:697666469-697698980 GCF_002162155.2 Triticum dicoccoides | reverse complement strand
ACCATGAAGCGACGTCTGCATGAAATTTTATTGCCACGCAAGGCTCGTCTCTTTTGTTCTACATGTTCAGTTCCATTGTTTACAATAACTATCATGCATAGGAATAAAACATAGTGAGATTATGTAAGGAGTGTATGCAGAAAACTAGAGTGATGGTAGCAACCTGTGGATAGACCCAAAACCAATAATAGCAGGCAGATAATGACTTCAGTTAAAAAATACAGATAATGGCTTCTTTACTGTTTGTTTCCCACCCAACATGAAACTCATAGTAGACACCGGAGATTAACCAGATAGTAGATAGATACTATTGATAGCGGCCCCGATATGTACCCAACAACCATTTAAAAACTCAAGTTTGACCATTAGTTTGGAGCTGACTCAGAGTCTAATCGGTGAACAGGACGATAAAGTAGCATGTAATATTAAGCGATGCATAACGTAAGCAGACACAAAAGAGTGCGACCTCTCTTGCGGACCCGTGTAGTCCTCAAGGTCATCTGCTCGGTTGATGATGGTAATGCAGTTTTCATGGCTGCCGGCGGCGGGGAAGAAGATCTGAGGTGGCGAAAGACAGTCTGGAGGCCGGATCCCTGCTGTGTTGGACCCTTCTATCGTTGGAGCAGCTGAGCTGGGGTGGACGACGGTGCAGCAGGAGCGGGACAAACCACGCAAGGTTTTCTTTGACAACTATTTGTAAGAGAAGTAATTCTGTAAGGGCTCGTTTGAATTGGAGGATTCCAATAATGCAGGGATAGGAAATAGACAGGAATAGGATAGGAATGCACGTGCAAAATAGAGAATTTAAAAACACAGGATTTCTGCCAATCTGGGTGTTTGATTCACAACAATTGGAAGATCACAAGATGCAAAGAAGCATGGTGAGATTAAGTCAAACCACAAGAAAATGTACAGTTATAATGCTATTATGCTACTATCTCTTAGTCTTGTGCTTCATGAATAGGAATTTGAAAAGGAGGACAAGTGAAAATTAAAATTCCTATGTTTTTTCTTTCAAGGAGACACTAAAGGAACAAATCTGTGTGCTCAGTGGACAATATATATAACATGTAGAGTAAAAAAGAGATGCAACAAGTGTACAACCTCTTTGGCGAAGCCATGTCGATCTCAGCGTGATTGGGTTGGCCGGTGAGGATGCTCCAGCTGACTTTGCTGTCGGAGGAGGGGAAGAAGATCTTAGGCGTCTGGAGATGGAGCCCGAGGTACTGCTCCGCTGTGATGGAGGGTTTCGTCGTTGGAGCAGCTCCCGTGAGTTGTACGATGCCGAGGCTGAAGCAGGACAAGAGAGACAACGAACAACCTTAACCTGAGTGTAATTCTAATAACATCTCCAATACATGACGTAAAATACATAACCACAAAGTGCTAGATGTAAAATACATCAGCCGCTCATCTCTGAACTTAACTGTCAAAACTGAATTAACTGTAGAAATTGAACTTAACTGTCGAAACTGAACTTAACTATCGAAACTGAACTTTGCTGTCAAAACTGAATTTTGCTGTCGAAACTGAATGCACTAGCAAGGTGAGGCTACACATCGGTCGACTGACTTTTTCATCTCTGGTCAGTCGATTTTGCAGCCGTTGGATACGAAATCAAGGGCCTGCGGTTCATCTTCAACCTCCACCCTCCTGAGCCACCAGCCACCACCGGCCAAATAGCAGCCCCCCGCCGCCCGCGGCCGGCGGTGCGCCGCCCTGCCCGCCCTGAAAACACTCCCCACAGCCGGTCCGCCGCCGCCCTGGCCATCCCTCTAGGCCCCCCCCGTGCCGAGCTTTTTCTCCGGCGATCCCCATGCCACCGCCCCGCCAACGCTCCGCCACCGCGGGTGACCACCGCCCCCACCCTGAACCCTAAGATAGATAGTGGGGTACCTCTCCGGCGAGCCCCTCTCCCCGCTGTGGCTGGTTCTTCCTTCACCCTGGCGAGCCCCCCCTGAAAATTGACTGACCCAAAAGTTGATTCAGTCGACTGAAGTGTAGCTAAATCAGAGCAGCATCACAAGCAAGAGCAAGAGCGAGAGCAACAGCGCGAGTAAGAGCAATAGCAAGAGCGGACCAGGCAGGGGACCGAGAGCAAGAGCAGAGCAGCAGCGCGAGCGAGAGCTAAAGCAGCAACAACTCCTACTGATGTGGATGTCGCTGCTGAGGGAGCGACGCCGTGGAGGAAGTGGCCGGCGATGCCGTCGTGGATGGAGCCGCGCCGTGTCGGCTCAGGACCGAGCGCCGACAACATCGTGAGATCGAATCAAGAAGAAAATTCGACGATTAGTGTACAACCTCTTTGGTGGCACCAATTAGGCCGCAGATTCATCCGAGGAAACGGTGATGATGATGCTCTTCCGATGGTGCAAGTGAAGATGGCGGTGTGGGAATGGAGGTGGCGCAAAAGACGAGGGGAACGTCAGGGCATCTCCTTGGAGGCGGAGGACGGGGTGGCTGAACCGACGGGACAACGAGATCGATGATGGATCCTCATCTGGTACGGTGGATGAGGGACGTCGAGGTGTTGTTGTGGACAACGTCGTCGGGGAAGAGGCTCCGGCTGGGTGGCGGACGGAGCAGGGTGTGGGGTTTCATCGCGGGTTTTTGCGGCCTCGGTGTATGAATGGTTGGGCGGATGGGATGGCAGTGGGGAACCATGGCTTAGGGACACGCTTGTCCGAAATGTGGGGTAAGTTACGAAAGTACCCCCACCGATTTGAGGCGGTTCTTTCGGTTCAGGGGTACCACTAGCATTTCACGTGTCGGGATTTCACAGGAGGTGGGAGTTTTCACGCGTGTTGTAATTTCGGAATAGCAAGGCGCGGGTTGAGATGGAGGGAGTTGTCGGAGCACAACAAGACAAAGATATATCTTAAATATTTCGAGCTAACAAGGCGCGGGTTGAAATTTCCGGACAAGCCTAATGTGTACTGTACCAAATCAATGCGCACTACAAATGTCATTCAAAACTTTGAATTCATGTTATGTTCAATTAAAATATTTTTCTACGTGTATAATGCATGCAACCTACTGCTCAAATGAATGTTTTAGTGCATTCCAAACGTATATACTACCGCTTCAATATGAACTAAATTTGAATTTGTTTCTCTATTTGAATAAGATCTACAGTAATGATTGTTGTGAAGTCAAAGCATTTGAATTCGTTTCTCTGTTTTAATAAGATCTACAATCATCATTATTGTCAAGTTAAACCATCGTTTGTGTATTATCTTCACAGCACACCACATGATTAGTCTCGAGTTACATATGAACTATGTGTACTATATGAACTCAAACTCGATTTTTTGAATCCACTTTATTTTGATTTCAAATCACATTACATTTCTAGCTCTAGCTAGATCTTCATAATCTAAACCATGTCTCAGATGTATAATGTGTTTATCACATTATGTATGGTGCCCCGCCCCCTACGCCTACAAGTATTTAGATGTGCATTGCAAACACCACACATTACCACAAATTCAAATAAAATGTGAGAATGTTCGATATATAGTATTGTTTAGATTGTTTGATATTTAGTTGTAAGCTGCAAACGCCACACATTATCACAAATTCAAGTAAAATGTGAGATTGTTTGATGTATAGTATGGTTTAGATTGTTCGGCATTTAGCTGTGAGTTGCAAACACCATGCATTATCACATTATGGTATAACATGTGCACAGCACGTGTATCACCGCTATATTCATGCATGCAATGTTTAAAACACTATGATCTCCTATTAAAATATATGAATCCGCTTTCATATCAAATTATGATCTTTGTTAGTCTCTTACACCCACACAATCCTCTAACCATTGTAGCTACCACTAACTTTCTCTCGTGCATGCACACACCCTCCTCGCCCTCCCCCTCCCTCGACATTCTATCCACTGGGCACATTCATTTTTTTTTTCTTTAGGTCGTTCTCCCAGAGTCTCCACAACTCCTTTCCGACACACACCGATCGATAAACCTCTCCAGCGATGCCTGCCTACAACATACACACACACCTTCAATCTCCTCCTTTATGTGTCCTTGCCTCGTGTCTCTCATACGGTCACACACACGTGTAAACTCTCGCCCCTCTTTTCATCGATCTCACAACTGCACACTCCTCCCCCTATCTAGCTAGTAGTTGGGCCTCTCGCACCACCTCCTAGCTCCATTCTCTCTGTCTATCCGTCTCGCTGGGCCTTATTTGCCTCTAACAAATGGACATACACCGACCGATCTCTCGCTATACATATAGCTAGCTAGGTCCTTATAACTCGTTTTTACCCACGCGTCGATCGATTTACCTCATTAGTTGTGTCTCTCCCTTCCTCCGACAAACAACAATTGATCTACCGATCTAGTTAGGTTTGCTTACCAAACACATGGTTACCCTTCATCATCCATGGATGCGTCCTGACAGATCTATCACGCACATGCACACACAGAAACACATCCCCACTCTTATTGATAACATTGCAGTTCCACCCTCAGTTTGTCTAGTAGGCCTCTCCCACCATCTCCGAGAAGCAACTCCATCACCCATCCAGCACTCTAACCCTCTCCCTCCCTCCCTCTCTCTCCTCTCTCTCTCTCTCTCTCTCTCTCTCTGTCCCATCATATTTCTCGTCCTTCAGTTATGTATGGATGTCGACCGATCTCCCTCAAGACATAGTTGGGTCTCTCCTTCTCAACACATATATGAGTCGTTCTACCTATATAGATAGGCCTCTGCCTACCCCTCCCCCCTCCCCCCCCCACACACACCGATACATCGAGCGCTCTAGTCATGTCTCCCTGCCACACACAAACTTGACATGTGCCCTCTAACGTTCCGGTAGGCCAGTCGCCCTATATCTTTGACTTGCACACACACACACAATTTCGATGGCTCTCTTCATCGATCTCGCACCCACCCACTTGATCCTCTCTTCGACTCTATCGATAGCTATGACCCCTCCCTCTCTTCTCGTGGATTGCCCGACCCTCTATGTATGATATGGATAGGCTTCCATTTCACACACATTGCATGCAAAATTTTGTTTGAGATGTCATCGACACATATTCCCACAAATAATTCACGAAATGAACCCCCACCCCACCCCACCCCAAAACAAAAAACACTCACGAACGCGGTTTGTATCTCTCACACACACCCACGTAGGTGGGGGACGTGCACGAAGAGAATAGGTGCATGCACGGCGCACGTACTCCCATCTCTTTCCCAACCACACCCGTGCGGGTACATGGTGGAGCTCATTTCTATACGAAAAAGGCAGCCCACGTGGTAATTTGGCACGTGTATTGGTTGTCCACTTGGTGGAGGGAGGATCGTCTACCACGGGTCAACAAACAAATTGCGACTTGACGCGTTATGTTAAATTAAAAAAAGAGGCAAACCATGTGGGGCCTACCTTAGAGGCAAGGCTCTATACACTGGAGTACTTTTGATGTGTCCTGTCAACTCACAGAACAAGGAGAAGCTTGCTTAGTACGCCGTCTCCCCCGCCCACGGACGCGGTGGCTCGTAGGATGAGGTGAAGCTTGCTCCGCCTTAGGCCCGCTCCCTCGCCCATGCGCGCAGGGGCGGGCCCACGTTAACCCAGCAGGTAGCCCATGACACCGGGTAAAAACCTACCTTACCTTATACATATAGAGCCCGCAAAGGCCTAGACACCCCTAAATTTTCTAATGGGACACCCCCGTACATACAAAACGGCCACAAGTAGCCAACAAGGCCCAGCCGAGTAGCAGCATAGCACGCCCTGGTGAAAATCCAGGCCCAGGCATCGATCCATCTATACGTACAGTACGTGGATTCACGTATCGCCTTGCCTATTCATCTACTCGCCGCTCGGCCGATGCGCTTCGTCGTCGCCTCGTCGCCCTCGACCCCTCGCCTGTTCATCTACTTCGCCAGATCCCCCCAATTCGCCCAATTAGTGAAGGTATGTTGCATCAGACCCCAATTCGCAGTGTGTGTCTGCCTCTATTTCAATTCCCAAATTCTACTCTGATTCTTAATTTGTTTGTCTAACCCTAGGAAATTAGGGCTATTCGGTAAGACTAGAAATTTTGACTGTATTAGCTATTGTAGTGGTCAGTGGATCAGTGGAGAAGAATACTGCAATATTCTAGGAGATTAGGACGGCTAGAAGCACCGGCAAGGCAGCAACATGTCAAGTAAGTTTTATTTTACAGCTATGCAATTGCAATTCATGTTATGTATGTATACACATGATTCTTAGTTTTTTTCCTCTTGTGAAAAAACTTAATTATCTAAATAATTACAAATTGCAGGAGAAGCTCAGTTTATGGAAAGGTTTCTAAAAAAGAGGAGAACCATAGTGCAAGATGAAGGCCCATCACACGAACATAATCAGAATGATGCCTCGATCCCGCCACTGTCGGTCGAACAAAATGATGTCCCCTCACCACATGAACAGGTTGATGGCCCAGCCCCGCCATCACCACCTGGACAGAATGATGCCTCCACACATGAACCTAATTCTACCAATAATACAAGGAATTTATTTCAAGTTGAAGAAGAGATCAATTGGGAAGAAGAAATTAAATTTGATCCAGGTAAAAGGAGAAGTATAGATGAGTATCATCCGAATCTGAGAGATATGGTAAGAAGGAAATATTTCACCAATGGACCTTGTCAGCCTCGTACTGGTGATTTTAAAGTAACAGAAATAAGTGGTATAGATAGAAGGTTCGTTCGGGAATGGTTCGATGAGTTTGAGAGCTGGCTTGAGTATAGCGAGTCCGAACACAAAGCATATTGTTTTTGTTGTTTCTTGTTTAGACCACGCAAGAAGAAAGAAGCTGGATATGATGCATTTGTTGCAAATGGTTGGTCAAGTTGGAATAAAAAATATAGATTAAAGGAGCATGTAGGAGACATCAATAGTGCTCACAACCAAGCAAAAAGAGATTGTGATGCTTTGCAGAAACAAAAGGAACACATTTATGTTGCTCTAAATAACCAAAGTAATGCTGAGAGGATTGCTTATTATACTCGACTAAATGCCTCAATTGATGTTTCTAGAGTGTTACTGAAGCAAGGGTTGCCTTTCTGTGGCCATGATGAGTCCGAGGAGTCTCTCAATAAAGGCAATTTCATGGAATTTCATGCTTACACAGCAGAGCAGAATCCAGCTGTAAGAAAAGTTGTGGCCCATAATGCTCCAGGTAATAATCAGTTGACTTCTTCAAAGATTCAGAAGGACATAGCTGAATGTTTTGCAAAGGAAATATTACATTCGGTTCTTCAAGAAATTGGAAATGATGTATTTTCTTTGTTGGTTGATGAGTCGAGGGATGTGTCTGGTAAAGAGCAAATGGCAGTGGTATTGCAGTATGTTGGTAAATGTGGAAGTGATATAGATACATTAGTTGGCCTTACTCATGTGAAGGAGACAACCTCCAAGTATCTCAAGTCTGCCATTGATGACTTATTTGCAGAATATAAATTAACTTTCAAGCAAGTTAGAGGTCAAGGATATGACGGTGCTAGCAATATGAGAGGTGAGTTCAATGGCTTGCAATCCTTAATAATGAGAGAGAACCCCACAACATATTACGTTCACTATTTTGCACATCAGCTTCAGTTAGTTGTTGTGGCTGTTGTTCGTAAGCATAAATGCATTGGCAATTTTTTTGATATGATCTCGGTCTTGTTGAATGTTGTCTCTGGATCATCAAAAAGAAAAGACATGATTCGAGACATATATAAAGAACAAGTGTGTGAAGCTTTAGATTGTGGACTATTGAAAAGTGGGACAGGATTAAATCAAGAACTAGCTCTTCAAAGACCTGGAGACACTCGATGGAGTTCTCACTACAAGACTCTTAAGAGTTTGATTGATATGTTCCCTACAATTGTCAAAGTGCTAGAATATGTGGAAGAGGAAGACAGGGATGATACAAATAGGAGGCAAGCATGTGGTCTTCTTGTTTATTTCCAGTCTTTTGATTTTGTGTTCTACTTACAGCTTATGTCCACCATATTGATAATCACAAAAACATTATCATTGGCTCTACAACGAAAGAATCAAGACATTGTGAATGCCATTAATTGTGTGAATTCAACCAAAGCCTCTTTGAATGATCTAAGGAGAGATGGATGGGATTCTGTCCTACATGAAGCATATGTCTTTTGTGACAAGCATGACATTTCCAAGATGGAAATGGAAGACCAATATGTGAATCCAAAGAAGCCACGACAAAAAACAGGTATCACTAATAGGCATCATTATGAAGTGGACTGTTTTAATGATGTCATTGATTGGCTAATTCAAGAACTTGATAATCGCTTCAATGAGAAAAATTCTGAACTACTTGTCTGCTCGGCAGCTTTGAGTCCAATTGAATCATTTCGTGATTTCAATTTAGAGCATTTGATGAGTCTAGCCAAACTTTATCCAAAAGATTTTGATGATGGAGAACTTAGGGACCTTAGACATCACCTTCATCTTTACATTGCTGATGTCCGAGTAGATGATCGCTTCTCTGGTTTAAGTAATATTTGTGAGCTCTCTCAAAAAATGGTGGAGACAAGGAAACATTGTATATCCCTTGGTTTATCGACTTTTGAAGCTAGCACTAGTATTGCCTGTTGGCACTGCTACAGTTGAGAGATCTTTTTCAGCTATGAGAATTGTGAAGACATATTTGCGCAATCGTCTTGGCGATGATGCCTTGAAGTACAACCTTATTTGTTATGTGGAGAAAAGCGAAATGAGGAAGGTTACAAATGATGCAGTAATTGATCGCTTTGAGGCCATGAAAGAACGCAGGAAACCATTTTCGAAAGGTAATGGTTTTAACTTACTTATTACACAACTGTAATTAATATGTGCTAAGTGGTTTTTTTAAATGGTTTTGTTTTTTGCTTTGCAGGCAATCAAGATCTAGTGTTGCATTTTCTCAGCATCGGTTATATTTATTCATAATTTGGACACTTTGATTCTCATTTACTATTTAATTTCCAGCAATCAACTAATATTTCGAGCGAACTCTTTGTTTTGGACCTTTGGCAATCATATTCATCGTCATATCCTATTCTAGGTATATTGTACGTACTGTTAAGTGTGTTACTTCTATCTATATTATGACTTGATATCCACATATATGTGATACACATGGGACCCCGGGTCATTTTTGTCCTGGGTCCGCCCCTGCATGCGCGCGGTGGCTCGCAGGATGAGGAGAAAAATTTACTACTCCCTCCATTTACTCCTCTTCCCTACTACCTTGGTTATAGAGATTATATCATATTGTTTGGAATATATATGTCCTTTAGTATATTTCAATATGAACTACTAGTACATACTCCAAACACTGATGTATATAGACGTATTTTAGAGTGTAGATTCACTCATTTTGCTCCGTATGTAGCACTCTCCCTCGCCCCTCGACCCTCGCCCACGTGGTGGACGTGCAGCAATTCATTCGGTCTCATATAGCCAGAACGATATATACTGCACTACCATTATTGCTCGACTTCCCGAAGAGGCGAAGAGCCAATTGCAAGGTTAATATTTTGGTGATGCCAAGCGCAAGGTTATAGGAGAACGAGTAGCAGGTGCCTCGTCATTTATAAATAAAGTTTTTTTTCTTCAGTGGCACATACGCAATATGATAGGTTCATATGGAGAGAAAAGGAAACCACTCCACTATATACATAGTCAGGACGGGCCAGGCTACATGGTTGCTTGCTGGGGTTGCTCTCTTCACACTCTCTCGCATAAAATGACTGTGGCCACATCTCTAACACCCCGACGGATCACGTCCGCTTGGGGAAGGGGTAGATGCTTAGTGTAGATGCGGTGGCCGTCGCCGACGGCGAAAACCCATTGTCGGCACGTCCCGATCAGGGGTCCCTGCCGTTCTCTCTCACAAAGCCGGTGAGGTTGCCTTCATCCCTTGCTCACTGCCGCGACGTGGGCAGTTGCCGCCTCCCGTCGCCCTCCTCAAGGTTGAGCTACGTCCCTCAGGTACAACTCCCTTTATAGCCGGCTTGCACCACTGCTCCAGCTGCCCACATCACTCCCTGTGGATATTTCTCTACTTCTTTACCCCGCACATACCTCTACTGGCTTCCACATACTGTATTTGTGATGAGTTTATGTCTCATCAACTAGTCCTAGTAATCTTATTCTAATCGCGCTTCTTCAATTTCTTTGCCACAGGGATGCTCATCTCGATTTTGGTGAAACTGCACAAAATGATCCGATGGTCAAAAGGTTGCAAACTTCATTTATTAGGAAGCTCGAACATTGCCAGCAAATTGAAACCTGGTCAGGGTTCACGGTTCAAGGGCTAGGGACTGCATGGATCATTTTTTTCTTTAGCTGCCTCTGTTCCAAAATAAGTGTCAACTTTAGTAGTAGTACAACTTTGTACTAAAGTTTGCACAAAGTTGAGACACTTATTTTGGAATGGAGGGAGTACATATTTGCTATGATCTGTCAATCATTGAGATGCAATAGCATGCATGTTAGTCTCCTTTGTATTTGATGAAATGTTGCAACGGGTAACCTTGGATGCAAAATACATGTAACAGAAGCTGGAAGCTTCATAGCATTGTACAAATTTATCTCGCTGATAAATTACAGTACGTACTATACTTTAGTACTTCCTCCGTTCCTAAATATAAGTCTTTGTAGAGATTTCACCATGAACCACATGCGGATGTATATAGATGCATTTTAAGTGTAGATTCATTCATTGTGTTATGTATGTAGTTCACCTACTGGAATCTCTACAAAGACTTATCTACTAGTAATAGCTAGCCCCCACTACTAGGAATTCTCTATCCTCTCCTTGAGCCACATCATCAAAATTAATGTTGCCGTTAGATGAACGAAATCAGTCCATAATAGCCGTCTGATCTAGACGTTGAGAGGCTCCGCACTAAGCCACATGCAAGCATGCAGAAATACCGTGGCATGCATGTGAGTGGGTTTTAAATCACATCAACATGTATGTATGCAAGCATGCACTGGTAGCATGCATGTAAGTGAGCTTTTAAGTACCATTAACATATCAAAAATAAAAATATAATCCCATTATGAAGTAGGAGTTGGCTGATCTTTTTTCCTTACGTGGGATGATCTAAATGATGATGGGAGTTTATTTAGTTTGGCTACCACATTTGTCATGCGGTTATAGAGTTTTTTTTAGTTCTATGAAATCGATAATTTTGCGCAGAGAGATATACGGCTGTTCCGCGGCAACGCGCGGGGACTCATCTAGTAATATTTAGGAACGGAGGAAGTACTATATAAAGAGTTAGGTGTCGCACGGTGATAGTGTGAGGTGGGCCATGTAATCACTGAGCCTGCGTGTTTTCACTGCTCTTGCACTCCTTCGCTGTAAGAATGGAGAACATTGTAATCTAGTAGTAGTACCTCCTTTCGCCGAAAGCGTGGGACATCCAACAGTCCTACCATCTCAGTAATAAAGACCAATGAGCCATCAAATCACATAGAGCCAACAGTAAGTTGGACGGATGAAGCAACCATCACTCTTGCGCCAGTGAGAGAGGTCGCATCCGCTCTGCCTGGGCATGAATGCGGCACTGATTCTTTGGAGCGGCGCAGACCGTTTCGGGCGGGAAGTGCGTGCGGGCGATGGAGGGGCTTTGGGTGGGTGATACGTCTCCAACGTATATATAATTTTTTATTGTTCCATGATATTATAATACCCCTTTTGGATGTTTATGGGCTTTATTTTACACATTATTATCATTTTTGGGACTAACCTACTAACCGGAGGCCCAGCCCGTATTGCTATTTTTTTGCCTATTTCAGTATTTCGAAGAAAAGGAATATCAAACGGAGTCCAAATGGAATGAAACCTTCGGAAGCGTGATTTTTGGAACGAACGTGATCCAGGGGACTTGGAGTGCAAGTCAATGAGCAGCCGAGGCTGCCATGAGAGGGTAGGGAGCGCCCCCCCAATAGGGCGTGCCACCTGTCTCGTGGGCCCCTCGGGCGGCACCGACGTACTTCTTCCTCCTATATAGGCCTACATACCTCGGAAACATCCAGGGAGCACCCGAAACACAATTTCCACCGCCGTAACCTTATGTATCTGTGAGATCCCATCTTGGAGCCTTCGTCGACGCTCTGTCGGAGGGGGAATCGACCACGGAGGGCTTCTACATCAACACCATAGCCCTTCTGATGAGTTGTGAGTATTTTACCACAGACCTTCGGGTCCATAGTTATTGGCTAGATGGCTTCTTCTCTCTTTTTGGATCTCAATACAATGTTCTCCCCCTCTCTTGTGGAGATCTATTCGATGTAATCTCTTTTTACGGTGTGTTTGTCGAGATCCGATGAATTGTGGGTTTATGATCAAGTTTATCTATGAATAATATTTGAATCTTCTCTGAATTCTTTTATGTATGATTGAGTTATCTTTGCAAGTCTCTTCGAATTATCAGTTTGGTTTGGCCTACTAGATTGATCTTTCTTGCCATGGGAGAAGTGTTTAGCTTTGGGTTCAATCTTGCAGTGTCCTTACCCAGTGACAGAAAGGGTTGCAAGGCACGTATTGTATTGTTGCCATCGTGGATAAAAAGATGGGGTTTATATCATATTGCATGAGTTTATCCCTCTACATCATGTCATCTTGCTTAATGCGTTACTCTGTTCTTTATGAACTTAATACTCTAGATGCAGGCAGGAGTCGGTCGATGTGTGGAGTAATAGTAGTAGATGCAGGCAGGAGTCGGTCTACTTGTTGTGGACGTGATGCCTATATACATGATCATGCCTAGATAATCTCATAACTATTCGATTTTCTATCAATTGTTCGACAGTAATTTGTTCACCCACCGTAATACTTATGCTATCTTGAGAGAAGCCTCTAGTGAAACCTATGGTCCTCGGGTCTATCTCTTATCATATTTGCTTCCAATCTACTTTAATTTGCATCTTTACTTTTTGCATCTATATTATAAAATACCAAAATATATTTATCTTATCATACTATATCAGATCTCACTTTCGCAAGTGGCCGTGAAAGGATTGACAACCCCTTTATTGTGTTGGTTGCAAGTTCTTGGTTTGTTTGTGTAGGTGCGTGGGACTTTTGAGGAGCCTCCTACTGGATTGATACCTTGGTTCTCAAAAACTGAGGGAAATACTTACGCAACTATTGCTGCATCACCCTTTCCTCTTCAAGGAAAACCAACGCAAGCTCAAGACGCAGCAGTGGGCCAGACTAGTCAGGAGCGGGCGTGGCAGCTGTCCGCATGTCCCTACCAGACACGCCCGGAAACGAGAGGATGCACCGACTCTCGCGGCTAAAATCGTACACTACACACTATCTCTCTATAGGAGTAGGTCGATCTGTCGCTCTCTCTAACACACACATGCTGTTAAACACACACACACGCACGTACCTTGGTCCCGTTGCACCTTCTAACGTGACTATTACACCTAGACGTAGGGAGTAGTAAGTATACGAGATACAGTGGCACACTGACTTAAGTCGAATACAAGTGCCCAAAATTTGTGTGCATGTTATAATAAGGATTCACTTAAAATAGTACATGAGCAAACAGAGGGATCAATTGGACAGTGTTCCCGAGTAGTAGCGAGATGTGTGAGGTAAGATACACCGCTGGTGCTTTTAATTTTTCTTATTAATTTGTTTGTTTCACCCTCTGACTAGTGGGACCCAACGTACTACGTGGAGAGAGGTAAGGTGACTAAGGCTGCATTATTTATGCACCACTGATGACACGATTATGATTCAAATCCCAATGACTCCCACACACACACACAAAAAAAACACGGCATGCTTGTCACACGAATGCAGGAATGTATAAAAGGTTATTTTCCTCTTGTTGAACATAACAGGAGGGTTGTGTAGCTGGTTAGCCTGTTCGCTCATCAAACTTGAGGTCTCGGGTTTGATAACTACACTTGAGCATAATTTGTGCCAGGAGGATTCTTTGACTGGTCAAAATGGATGGATACGGAGCTATACGATCTCGTAGTGACCGTATAATCACCTCATCACATATAAGTTGCAGCCTCGACACTTGTTTTCTAGGGTTTGCATGCTTCACACTCTCTCTCCATTATATATATACACACTGGAACCTCAGCGCTTGTAGTTGCTCTCTTCACTCTCTCTCGCCCTCTCCGGATCTAAAAAAGACTTCGTTGGCCCCTCTCTCCCCTCATTGCTGCTCAAAGATCCGGCAGGATCCGTCCGCCGGGAAGGGAAGGAGGCTTAACGCTATTGCCGTCGGCGAGGGAGGGAATCCACTACCGGCACAGCTGTTCACTTTCACCCAGCGGCGGCGCGGGAGGGCCTCCGACCCGTTCTTCTTCGCCACCGTCCCGTCGCCCACTGAACCACGCCCCAAGAACCTTAAGGTATAATTTACTTACTCCACATGCATTGCTCTAGCTGCATGTATACCATGAATCTAGGACGTGGTTCAAAGAGGAAAGGAGTGGGGGAAAGTAGTGGGAAAAGTTGTATATAGCATGAATCTAGGACGTGGTTCAAAGAGGAAATGAAGGGGGAAAGTTGTATAGCATGAATCTAGGACGTGGTTCAAAGAGGAAAGGAATGGGGGAAAGTAGTGGGGAAAGTTGTATCGCATAAATCTAGGACGTGGTTCAAAGAGGAAAGGAAGGGGCGAAAGTACTAGTTCAAAAAGGAAAGGAAGGGACAAGGCTGTAGAGTTTGAGCAGGACTAGATTTGCTGCACTCACATAGGGAAAGGTGTCTAAAGATAACAAAACTGGAACCAACACAAATATGCTCCTTGGTTGTTTGTTCTTTGTTGCAACAGACCGTGCATGACCACAGTACATCGGTAGATGCACATGGTGCTGGTGCGTCCACTGTCCCGTGCAACTCACTAGCTGTTGTTAATCTAAGGCCCTGTTTGGTTAAAAAAACCTAGTCCCTACCTGCTTGGTTCCAGGGACTAAACATGGACTAGAGGTTATTAAATGACATGCTAAAAGACCATGTTACCCCTAGTAATGAACTAATAGAGACAAGGTGCGATGCGTGGCAGGGGCAACTGTTGGAAAAAGTCCTAAAAAGACTCCCTTGGGGTCTTCTTTCTTTAATCCCAAATGCCCACTTTTAGTCCCTAAAAGTCCCTCCTGTTTGGTTTAGATGGGACTGACACGGAGTTTTTTAGTCCCTACACCAAAATGTCCCTGTAAACAAACACCCTCTAATAATGCCGCTGGAAAATTGATGCAATGCCACAGTTAAAAGCAAATTACATGTTTAGCAAATTTTATTGTTAATATAATCTCTATGTTAATATTAATCAATGCCACCATTTGAGATATGCTACTGTCTTGCTTTCTTTCCCATTTAGATAAGGTAGATGCTTCTTTTTGTTGACTTCTCTGTCATCCACCGTTATTGACCACTAATTGTTTCCTTTGCACCTCTGTGTAAACATGGTTATCTACTTCACCTCGTTGCCATTGTGACCTTTTGTTGCACTGCACAAAACACTTTTGTTTTAAGAGTGTTTTGTGCAGTTCAACCAAAATGTCACACCGACAACGTTGCTTGATTGCTTGATCTTAGTGGAACTACACAAGAGGAGATCTTACTTCCTATCCGTGTTGGCAAATTTGGTTCAGATCTTCTTCCTGTGAGTTGTTTGAATTCCGCATCATGAGAGGTCAGTACTAGCCTTCTTTCACATGATTCTGCAGTGTGCTTTCATATGTTGTGCTACTTGTACGATAATGTTGCTTGATTTTAGTGAACTGCACAAATGGAGACAAGACTTCCAATCTGTATGTGCACCGTAATATCCCATTGAGGTAAGATAAGGATATTTCACAACTGTTGGCCTGTATTTTGCCACTTTCATCAAAAAATTAAGTTTAGTACTATACTTGTGCTCCCTAATTGACATGCCAAATCTTACATTGAAGGCGAAGCTTGTCTGTTATTGAACCAAGTGATGAAGGGGAAGAACAAGTGGAAGAAAAACAAAAATCAACTCCCGGTGCTATAATGAAGCACTGGAACTGTGATGAACAAGTAATGATATAGTTTTGCATCTTAATTTATTGCTATGGCTGGAACGAGCAATTGTTTTGCCACTGATTTGATGCCACTCTTAATGTAATACGTAATTATCTCTACTTTTGCAAACAAGGATCTTCTTTGAAGATACCATATATTTTAGTGAAACTGCACAAGAAGATGTTGGAAACATTAAACTAATCGAGGAGTATATAGTAAGCGTGGCCACCACCGTAAATAGCAACAGATGGTTCCGGAGAAGTGCTTCATCTATATGCTCTACACAATAAGCCTCCTGACAAAGGTTGGTACTCGCCCACTGATTTCATCCATATGATTGAGCTTTGTCATCTCTATTGATGTTGTGCTACTGTTTAGATACTATCATGAAAAAGTGGTATTGTCCTTGAGAAGTGCTTCATCTGTGCTGTTTTAAATATTTCCTTTCCTTTTTATTTGAGCAAACAGGGATGCTAGCATTTAGTAGTCCTCTTGTCTTTGCACAATAGGATCATCTTCCTCTAAAGAAGAATATGGAGTACGTGAAGTGACTAGTTCCGATTATGCCAGGATGAAGAAGCCTTGTCTATCTTCTCATCAGAAGGAGCAGTTGAAGGATGGTTACATTACTCCCCACAAGAACAAACTAACTTCAGCTGAGAAGGACTGACAAATCTCCATTTTTTGCTGTGATGCGCGAGTACAATGTTGTTCTAGGATTCTTTCTGGTGAGTTCCATTTTTCTAAAAGTGTGCTCTACATGGATCATGTAGGTGCCTGTTGAAACTGTCAATTCATAGTACAATTTGCTTTATACTAATCACTTTTTTGTATTTGTGCAAACAGGGGTGCTCAGCTTGATTTCAATGGGAACTGCACAAAATGTTCATGAATACATTGAATCATTCATTTCCACCACAAGAAAGGAGGTGCCAATAAGTTCAAGGCGTTGCAATATATAAGGTAGAAATCATACAAGCTATGCGCGGATTTGGTTGATTTTGGTGGAACTGCACAAAAAGAACAGCTGGTTTATTTAGCATGAGGTGCCCTGTCAATGTCCGAACTGATGGCAAACCCTGCCCATTCCATAATCGTAGGCATTTGATATTTTGGAATGGGACAACCTTGTCAAATTTTGCTCATTGATTTTAGCAAGACATGCATTTGATATTTTCGAATGGGACGCCCTTTGCTGTCAGCAGCGTCGATCAATTTTTTCTTTATTCTTTAGTTGTGAAGTAAATATTTCCTCTGACATGTGAGTCGGTGAGATGTATAATCATCGATTGTTTTGAATGTTCTCTATGAATTGCCAGCCTTGTGTGTTTGATTGCAATGTACAGAAACGCTAAAAAGCTCTTTGTACTCCTTCTGATCAAACTCTTTGTACTCCTTCTGTTCCTTTTTACTTCGCACATTGTGAAAGTGCATACTTTTTTGTATAAGATTGGTCAAAGTAGAGATACTTTGACTGCAGACAAAACTTGTATGCAGACTAGAAAGGACCGGAGGGAGTACATGTGAAACTGCTGCAAACGAGGTGATCACCCTGGGAATAATGCTAGTATGTTTTGTTTTGCATGTTCATCCAATGCCAGTGATACAGGAATTCGAACTAACCGAAATAAATTCATTCATACACGGCTGGATTTCATATAAACATGCTGGATTTCATTACTTTTCATACATTCTTCAACTAAAAAGGGGTGCGCTGGAGGTATAATTAATTAACCGAAGCTACCCACCTGTGTCCCGCTGAGCCGAACAGAAGCTTCAGTGACTTAACTGCAGGTGCAGTTGCATAACTGACATGTGGCCTATTGGGCCCACGTGTCAGTCAGCCAACTGCACCAGTAGTTAAGTAGAGGCAGCGTTCTTCTCCAGCGCAGCTCTCCGACTCCATGTCACCGCCAAGAAGCTAACCGGCTGTCAATGGTCAACCCGCCTAGCTTGGCTTCAACCAGAGGGTAGCAGCGGTGGCCTTACTTGGACCTGAGCGGCGGCGACCTACCGTGTTCTACTCTTCCTTGTTTTCTGTGTGGCGTGACCTCGTTGGCAGCGGGGCGGGGCCTCGGCAGAGCCGGCGATGTCCTCTGTCTTGTTGCTGGCGGGCGGCACCTCGGCAGAGCGGTGGAAATCCTCCCCCACCTTGCCGGAAGGGTGGGGCCTCATTGTCGTGGTTCTAAGTCTGACAGTAGAAAGGGGGGTAGGTATGGAGAGGCAAGATCCTAGCTATGGAGTAGTTGTATACGCAAGGGTTTTACGAGTTCAGGCCCTTCTCGGAGGTAGTAACAGCCCTACGTCTCGGAGCCCGGAGGCGGTCGACTGGATTATATGCGTATGAGTTATAGGTGTTGGAAATATGCTCTAGAGGCAATAATAAATTAGTTATTATTATTATATTTCCTTGTTCATGATAATCGTTTATTATCCATGCTATAATTGTATTGATAGGAAACTCAGATACATGTGTGGGTACATAGACAACACCATATCCCTAGTAAGCCTCTAGTTGACGAGCTCGTTGATCAATAGATGGTTACGGTTTCCTGACCATGGACATTGGATGTCGTTGATAACGGGATCACATCATTAGGAGAATGATGTGATGGACAAGACCCAATCCTAAGCCTAGCACAAAAGATCGTGTAGTTCGTATGCTAAAGCTTTTCTAATGTCAAGTATCATTTCCTTAGACCATGAGATTGTGCAACTCCCGAATATCGTAGGAATGCTTTGGGTGTACCAAACGTCACAATGTAACTGGGTGGCTATAAAGGTGCACTACAGGTATATCCGAAAGTGTCTGTTGGGTTGGCACGAATCGAGACTGGGATTTGTCACTCTGGTTAACGGAGAAGTATCTCTGGGCCCACTCAGTAGGACATCATCATAATGTGCACAATGTGACCAAGGGGTTCATCACGGGATGATGTGTTACGGAACGAGTAAAGAGACTTGCCGGTAATGAGATTGAACAAGGTATCGGCATACCGACGATCGAATCTTGGGCAAGTACAATACCGCTAGACAAAGGGAATTGTATACGGGATCGATTGAGTCCTTTACATCGTGGATCCGATGAGATCATCGTGGAACATGTGGGAGCCAACATGGGTATACAGATCCCGCTGTTGGTTATTGACCGGAGAACGTCTCGGTCATGTCTGCATGATTCCCGAACCCGTAGGGTCTACACACTTAAGGTTCGATGACGCTAGGGTTATAAATGAAGTTTGTATGTGGTTACTGAATGTTGTTCGGAGTCCCGGATGAGATCCCAAACATCACGAGGAGTTCCGGAATGGTCTGGAGGTAAAGATTTATATATGGGAAGTCCTGTTTTGGTCACCGGAAAAGTTTCGGGTTTTATAAGTAACGTACCGGGACCACCGGGAGGGTCCCGGGGGTCCACCAAGTGGGGCCACCATCCCCGGAGGGCTGCATGGGCCAAGTGTGGGAGGGGACCAGCCCCAGGTGGGCTGGTGCGCCCCCCCACAAGGGCCCAAGGCGCCTAGGGTTTGGGGGAGGGGGCGCACCCACCTAGCTTGGGGGGCAAGTTTCCCCTCTCCCCCCCCCCTTGGCCGCACCCTAGATGGGTTTGGGCTGGCCACCGCCCGTAGGGGTGGAACCCTAGGTGGGGGCGCAGCCCTCCCTCTCCCCCTATATATACTTGAGGGTTTTGGGTCTGCCAACAGATGAGTTTGACCTCTCCCTGGTGCAGCCCTACCTCTCTCCCTTCTCCTCTCCCGCGGTGCTTGGCGAAGCCCTGCAGGATTGCCATGCTCCTCCATCACCACCACGCCATTGTGCTGCTGCTGGACGGAGTCTTCCTCAACCTCTCCCTCTCTCCTTGCTGGATCAAGGCATGGGAGACCTCACCGGGCTGTACGTGTGTTGAACGTGGAGGTGCCGTCCGTTCGGCACTAGGATCTCCGGTGATTTGGATCACGACGAGTACGACTCCTTCAACCCCGTTCTCTTGAACGCTTCCGCTTAGCGATCTACAAGGGTATGTATATGCACTCTCCTTCCCCTCATTGCTGGTTTCTCCATAGATAGATCTTGGTGACACGTAGGAAAATTTTGAATTTCTGCTACGTTCCCCGACAGTGGCATCATGAGCTAGGTCTATTGCGTAGATTCTATGCACGAGTAGAACACAAAGTAGTTGTTGGCGTTGATTTTGTTCAATATGCTTACCGTTACTAGTCCAATCTTGTTTTGACGGTATTGTGGGATGAAGCGGCCCGGACCGACCTTACACGTACTCTTACGTGAGACAGGTTCCACCGACTGACATGCACTTGGTGCATAAGGTGGCTAGCGGGTGCCAGTCTCTCCCACTTTAGTCGGAACGGATTCGATGAAAAGGGTCCTTATGAAGGGTAAATAGCAATTGGCATATCAGGTTGTGGTTTTGCGTAGGTAAGAAACGTTCTTGCTAGAAACCCATAGCAGCCACGTAAAACATGCAAACAACAATTAGAGGACGTCTAACTTGTTTTTGCAGGGTATGCTATGTGATGTGATATGGCCAAGAAGAATGTGATGAATGATATGTGATGTATGAGATTGATCATTTTCTTGTAATAGGAATCACGACTTGCATGTCGATGAGTATGACAACCGGCAGGAGCCATAGGAGTTGTCTTTATTTATTGTATGACATGCGTGTCATTGAACAACGCCATGTAATTACTTTACTTTATTGCTAACCGGTAGCCATAGTAGTAGAAGTAATAAGTTGGCGAGACAACTTCATGGAGACACGATGATGGAGATCGTGGTGTCATGCCGGTGACGATGATGATCATGGAGCCCCGAAGATGGAGATCAAAAGGAGCAAAATGATATTGGCCATATCATGTCACTATTTTGATTGCATGCGATGTTTATCATGTTTCTACATCTTATTTGCTTAGAACGACGGTAGTAAATAAGATGATCCCTCATTAAAATTTCAAGAAAGTGTTCCCCCTAACTGTGCACCATTGCGAAAGTTCGTCGTTTCGAAGCACCACGTGATGATCTGGTGTCATAGATTCTTACGTTCACGTACAACGGGTGTAAGCCAGATTTACACACGTGAAACACTTAGGTTAACTTGACGAGCCTAGCATGTACAGACATGGCCTCAGAACACAAGAGACCGAAAGGTCGAGCATGAGTCGTATAGTAGATACGATCAACATGAAGATGTTCACCGATGATGACTAGTCCGTCTCACGTGATGATCAGACACGGCCTAGTTGACTCGGATCATGTAATCACTTAGATGACTAGAGGGATGTCTATCTGAGTGGGAGTTCATTAGATGAACTTAATTATCCTGAACGTAGTCAAAAGCCCTTTGCAAATTATGTCATAGCTCGCGCGTTAGTTCTACTGTTTTAGATATGTTCCTAGAGAAAATATAGTTGAAAGTTGACAGTAGCGATTATGCGATCAGTAGAAAGCTTATGTCCTTAATGCACCGCTCAGTGTGCAGAACCCCAAAACGTCGTCTGTGGATGTCGCAAACATCGGACATACATGTTTTGATAACTACGTGATAGTTCAGTTAAACGGTTTAGAGTTGAGGCACCAAAGACGTTTTTGAAACGTCGCGGAACATATGAGATGTTTCGAGGGCTGAAATTGGGATTTCAGGCTCGTGCCCGCGTCAAGAGGTATAAGACCTTCGACGATTTTCTTTGCCTGCAAACTAAGGGAGAAAAGCTCAATCGTTGAGCTTGCGCTCAGATTGTCTGAGTGCAACAATCACTCGAATCGAGTGGGAGTTGATCTTCCAGATGAGATAGTGATGTTTCTCCAAAGTCATTGCCACCAAGCTGCTAGAGCTTCGTGATGAACTATAACAAATCAGGGATATATATGATGATCCTTGAGATATTCACAATGTTTGACACCACGAAAGTAGAAATCAAGAAGGAGCATCAATTGTTGATGGTTAGTGAAACCTTTAGTTTCAAGAAGGGCAAGGGCAAGAAGGGGCACTTCATGAAACGGCAAATCAGTTGCTGCTCCAGTGAAGAAACCCAAGGTTGAACCCAAACTCGAGACTAAGTGCTTCTGTAATAAGGGGAACAACCACTGGATCAGAATTACCCTAGATACTTCGTAGATAAGAAGGCTGGCAAGGTCGATAGAAGTATGTTGGATATACATTATGTTAATGTGTACTTTACTAGTACTCCTAGTAGCACCAGGGTATTAGATACCGGTTCGGTTGCTAAGTGTTAGTAACTTGAAATAAAAGCTACGGAATAAACGGAGACTAGCTAAAGGTGAGCTGATGATATGTGTTGGAAGTGTTTCCAGGGTTGATGTGATCAAGCATCGCACGCTCCCTCTACCATCGAGATTGGTGTTAAACCTAAATAATTGTTATTTGGTGTTTGCATTGAGCATAGGCATGATTGGATTATGTCTGTTGCAATATGGTTATTCATTTAAGGAGAATAATGGTTACTCTATTTATTTGAATAATACCTTCAATGGTCTTACACCTAAAAGGAATGGTTTATTGAATCTCGATCGTAGTGATACACATTTTCATGCCAAAAGATATAAGATAGTAATGATAGTACCACTTACTTGTGGCACTACCATGTAAGTCATATTGGTGTAAAACGCATGAAGAAGCTCCATGTTGATGGATCTTTGGACTCACTCGTTTTTGAAAAGTTTGAGACATGCAAACCATGTCTATTGGTGTATACACATGAAGAAACTCCATGCAGATGGATCGTTTGGACTCACTTGATTTTGAATCACTTGAGATATGCAAATCATACCACATAGGCAAGATGACTGAAAAGCCTCATTTTCAGTAAGATGGAACAAGATAGAAACTTGTTGGAAGTAACAAATTTTGATGTGTGCAGTCCAATGAGTGTTGAGGCATGCAGTGAATATCGTTATGTTCTTACTTCACGGATGATTTAAGTAGATACTGAGTATATTTACTTGATGAAACACAAGTCTGAATTATTGAATGGTTCAAGTAATTTCAGAGTGAAGTTGAAGATCATTGTGACAAGAGGATAAAATGTCTATGATATGATCATAGAGATGAGTATCTAAGTTACGAGCTTTGGCACGCAATTAAGACATTCTGGAAATGTTTCACAATTAATACCGCCTGGAACACCATAGTGTGATGGTGTGTCCGAACATCATAGTTGCACCCTATTAGATATGGTGCGTACTATGATGTCTCTTATCGAATTACCACTATAGTTCATGGGTTAGGCATTAGAGACAACCGCACTCATTTTAATAGGGCACCAAGTAATTCCGTTGAGACGACACTGTTTGAACTATGGTTTGGAGAAACCTAAGTTGTCGTTTCTTAAAATTTTGGGGCTGCGACGCTTATGTGAAAAAGTTTCATCATGATAAGCTCGAACCCAAAATGAATAAATACATCTTCATACGATACCCAAAATGGTTGGGTATACCTCCTATCTCAGATCCGGAAGCAAAAGTAATTGTTTCTAGAAACGGGTCCTTTCTCGAGGAAAAGTTTCTCTCGAAAGAATTGAGTGGGAGGATGGTGGAGACTTGATGACGTTATTGAACCGTCACTTCAACTAGTGTGTAGAAGGGCACATGAAGTTGTTCCTGTGGCGCCTACACCAATTGAAGTAGAAGCTTATGATAGTGATCATGAAGTTTCAGATCAAGTCACTACCGTACCTCGTAAGGTGATAAGGATGCGTACTACTTCAGAGTGGTACGCAATCCTGTCTTAGAGGTCATGTTGCTAGACAACAATGAACCTACGAGCTATGGAGAAGCGATGGTGGGCCCGGATTCCGACGAATGGCTCGAGGCCATAAAATCCGAGAAAGGATCCATGACTTTGGAAGAAATACTTGATGGTCGTAAGGCTGTTGGGTACAGATGGATTTTAAAAGGAAGACAGACAATGATGGTAAGAATCACCATTAAGAACGCTCGACTTGTCGTTAAGATGTTTTCCGACAAGTTCAAGGAGTTGACTACGGTGAGGCTTTCTCACTCGTAGCGATGCTAAGAGTCTGTTGGAAATGGATTAACAGTTACTGCATTATTTATGAAATCTTGCAGATAGAATGTCAAAACATTGTTTCCTCGACTGTTTTCTTGAGGAAAGGTTGTATGTGATACAACCAGAAGGTTTTGACAATCCTGAAGAACGCTAACAAATATGCAAAACTCCAGCAATCCTTCTAAGGACTGGAGTAAGCATCTTGGAGTTGGAATGCACGCTTTTATCAGATGATCAAAGATTTTGGGTTTATACAAAAGTTTATGAGAAACTTGTATTTCCAAAGAAGTGAGTGGGAGCGCTATAGAATTTCTGATGAGTATATGTTGTTGACATATTGTTGATCAGAAATGATGTAGAATTTCTGGAAAGCATATGAGGTTATTTGAAAAGTGTTTTTCAATGGAGAACGTGGATTAAGCTACTTGAACATTGAGCATCAAGATCTATGAGGATAGATCAAAAAAACGCTAAATGGTACTTTCAAATGAGCACATACCTTGACATGATCTTGAAGGTGTTCAAGATGGATCAGTCAAAGAAGGAGTTCTTGCCTGAGTTGTAAGGTATGAAGTTAAGAGTTAAAGCTCGACCACGGCAGAAGAGAGAGAAAGGACGAAGGTCATCCCCTATGCTTCAGACATAGGCTCTATAGTATGCTATGTTGTGTACCACACCAGAAGTGTGCCTTGTCATGATTCAGTCAAGGGGTACAAGAATGATCCGGGAATAGATCATTGGACAATGGTCAAAAATTTCCTTGGAGTAAATAAAGGACAAGTTTCTTGATTATGGAGGTGATAAAGAGTTCGGCGTAAAGTGTTACATCGATGCAAGCTTTAATACCTATCCGAATGACTCTGAGAAGCAAACCGGATACGTATAGTGGAGCAACCATTTGGAATAGCTTCAAGTGGAGAGTGGAAGCAGCATTTACAATATGACATAGAGAATTGCGAAGTACATATGGATCTGAATGTTGCAGACTCATTGACTAAAACCTCTCTCACAAGCAAAACATGATCAAACCCCAGAACTCATTGAGACTTAATCACATGGTGATGTGAACTAGTTTAGACACTAGTAAACTCTTTGGATGTTGGTCACATGGCGATGTGACCTATCAGTGTTAATCACATGGCGATGTGAACTAGATTATTGACTCTAGTGCAAGTGGGAGACTGTTGGAAATATGCCCTAGAGGCAATAATAAATTAGTTATTATTATTATATTTCCTTGTTCATGATAATCATTTATTATCCATGCTACAATTGTATTGATAGGAAACTCAGATACATGTGTGGGTACATAGACAACACCATGTCCCTAGTAAGCCTCTAGTTGACTAGCTCGTTGATCAATAGATGGTTACGGTTTCCTGACCATGGACATTGGATGTTGTTGATAACGGGATCACATCATTAGGAGAATGATGTGATGGACAAGACCCAATCCTAAGCCTAGCACAAAAGATCGTGTAGTTCGTATGCTAAAGCTTTTCTAATGTCAAGTATCATTTCCTTAGACCATGAGATTGTGCAACTATCGGATACCGTAGGAATGCTTTGGGTGTACCAAACGTCACAACGTAATTGGGTGGCTATAAAGGTGCACTACAGGTATCTCCGAAAGTGTATGTTGGGTTGGCACGAATCGAGACTGGGATTTGTCACTCCGGTTAACGGAGAGGTATCTCTGGGCCCACTCGGCAGGACATCATCATAATGTGCACAATGTGACCAAGGGGTTGATCACGGGATGATGTGTTACGGAACGAGTAAACAGACATGCCGGTAACGAGATTGAACAAGGTATCGGCATACCGACGATCGAATCTCGGGCAAGTACAATACCGCTAGACAAAGGGAATTGTATACGGGATCGACTGAGTCCTTGACATCGTGGTTCATCCAATGAGATCATCGTGGAACATGTGGGAGCCAACATGGGTATCTAGATCCCGCTGTTGGTTATTGACCGGAGAACGTCTCGGTCATGTCTGCATGATTCCCGAACCCGTAGGGTCTACACACTTAAGGTTCAATGCCGCTAGGGTTATAAAGGAAGTTTGTATGTGGTTACCGAATGTTGTTCGGAGTCCCGGATGAGATCCTAGACATCACGAGGAGTTCCGGAATGGTCCGGAGGTAAAGATTTATATATGGGAAGTCCTGTTTTGGTCACCGGAAATGTTTCGGGTTTTATCGGTAACGTACCGGGACCACCGGGAGGGTCCCGGGGGTCCACCAAGTGGGGCCACCATCCCCGGAGGGCTGCATGGGCCAAGTGTGGGAGGGTACCAGCCCCAGGTGGGCTGGTGCGCCCCCCACAAGGGCCCAAGGCGCCTAGGGTTTGGGGGAGGGGGCGCACCCACCTAACTTGGGGGGCAAGTTTCCCCTCTCCCCCCCTTGGCCACACCCTAGATGGGTTTGGGCTGGCCACCGCCCCTAGGGGTGGACCCCTAGGTGGGGGCGCAGTCCTCCCTCTCCCCCTATATATACTTGAGGGTTTTGGGACTGCCAACAGATGAGTTTGACCTCTCCCTGGTGCAGCCCTACCTCTCTCCCTTCTCCTCTCCCGCGATGCTTGGCGAAGCCCTGCAGGATTGCCATGCTCCTCCATCACCACCACGCCGTTGTGCTGCTGCTGGATGGAGTCTTCCTCAACCTCTCCCTCTCTCCTTGCTGGATCAAGGCATGGGAGACGTCACCGGGCTGTACGTGTGTTGAACGCGGAGGTGCCGTCCGTTCGGCACTAGGATCTCCGATGATTTGGATCACGACGAGTAAGAGTCGTGGTTTTAAGTCTGACAATAGAAAGGGGGGTAGGTATGGAGAGGCAAGATCCTATCTATGGAGTAGTTGTATACGCAAGGGTTTTACGAGTTCAGGCCCTTCTCAGAGGAAGTAACAACCCTACGTCTCGGAGCCCGGAGGCGGACGACTGGATTATATGCGTATGAGTTACAGGGGTGCGAACCCTTTACACTGAGGAGGGGGGTGGCATATATAGAGTTCGCCAGACCCCTCCAGCACTCAGTTATGCGGGGTTTAAAGTACATTAAGACCGGGGGTTACAGGTACGCCCCACATAAAGTGCTATGATGACCATAAAGGCTACTTAATGACAGACCGTTGCGTGCAGAGTGACTTTAGGTTTCCCGTTGGTCGAGTGGTTGGCTTCATGGTCGAGTATCTTCGAGTCCGTCGAGTGGAACCCTTCCAGGTTGACTGAAAGGTGATTTCTTCTAGAGATGTCCTTGGGTAGGGTATCTTGGACAAGTCCATTACCCTACCCTAGGTACATGGCTTCATCATTAGCCCCCGAATGGATCGAGGTTGAGCAGGGAAGGAGTTGAGAACTCTTCCGATTCATCTTTTGTGCTATGAATATGTCTTGTTCTGGATCAATGAACTTAGGTGACGGCACCAACTTTCTTTTCAGTCACCTTGATCCATTCTTTGTATCTGTCGAGTGAACTTTCTGTACTTGGAGACCTTCGGACGACCGAGCAAAGAAAATCTCCCGTCTGACGGGTTGCTCTGCAGTTCGCGGATTTAGCGGGATCCGAATTTCGGGGAGCGCGTGGGGCGGAGGAGGCCGCAGTACTCGGATGGGATAAGGCAGGAACTCCTCGATCTCCGTGCCACCTTTTTCGCCATGTATCGCGCGCGCGACTGTTGCGGGATTTGACAGGATCGCCTGGGCCTACAAGTCAGTCACTGGGAAGCAACCTCATATAAGGCACCGGAAGGGGATTTTTGAACGGTGCGCTCTCATTTACTCTCCCTCTTCCCCAGAGTTATCCGCCGTGTTCGCTTCCATCTCAGCGCTGCTGCTTCATGCACACTTCGTCGGCGATGATGGTGAAGGAGAAGACGGCGGCTTTGGAGCGGGCGAAGAAGGCGACGGCGAAGGCGAAGGGAAGGGCGACCAGTCGGGGTGTTTCTTGGTCAAGGGCCGGCCTACCGCGAGGCTGGATCCAGGGCAACTGGATCCGCTCGACGATCCGTTAGAAATATCTTGACGACCTGGCCAATGAAGGACTGATCCCCCATGGATCAGCGCGGCTCCCGGGGAATGAGTCGGAGCCGCAACCTCAGGAGGGTGAGTGTGTCCTCTTGGCCACCCATGTTGACTGTGGATTTTCTTTGCCACCTCATCCTTTATTTCGGGGATTTCTAAACTTCGTTGGGGCACAACTCCACCATTTCACACCCAACTCTATCGTGTATCTTGCTGCTTTCGTGTCGTTGTGCGAGAATTTCTTGGGTTGTCAGCCTCATTGGGGTCTTTTCAAGCACATTTTCACCTGTCGCTCACAGACGGTGAAAAAGGACAATCCGAGTGATGAGAGAACCCAAGTGATTCAGATGTGTGGGGGTCTTGGAGTTCAAATGAGGGAAAAAAATGCCTTTCCGGCCATGATCCTTCCTGACTCGGTTCGTGGATGGCACTCGACCTGGTTTTACTGCAAAGACCAGCCGACGCCAGGGCAGTCGACTGGACTCCCTCCTTTTTCTATGGATCAAGTGGGGAAGCCTTCTTCTTTGAAGGTGATCCCGGAGGAGAAGGCGTAGGTTAAAGTGCTGGTCGAGCGTGTAGTCTAGCTCATCCGTGACGGGGTGACCGACATGGATCTCCTGGAGGTCTTTCTCGACGATGCATCCAGCCTCTTCAATATCGAGACCATCCGATGTGGATGTATTCTGGCACTGAAGACACCACTCGGGTCCACCTGGAGGAGGTCGAGGATGCCACGCTGGAGAGCTGGATGACTGCCATCACAGGGAATAAAGACAACCCTCGTGGAGCCAGGAGGATTCCTCCACTCAACCAATCATACGAGCCAGACAAGGTCCAATTCTATATCTCTGACTGTGATCCTGTTTTCTTCATTCCGTTTTGCTAGAATTCAGTCGACTGACTTTTTGTCTTGTTTGTTGTCTTCTAGGACACTACCGAAATGTTCTCGATGCCCAACGGGGCGCAAGAACAGGTCGAGGAGGTGGAGGCGAGTGGAGGCGAAAGTCAGGAGGAGTGGCAATCTGATGGTGAGGGGGATGAAGATGATGACGGCTCCGGTGAAGAGGAGGAGGAAGAGGAGGAGGAAGAGGAGGAGGAAGTCGACCCTCCTTGCACGGAAAGGCGATCCGAGCTCACCCATGACCCCGCGGTCGAGCGTGGTAAAGCGACTGTGCCCGTCGGGCAGTCGACGAAACGCCCTCGGACGACTTCTCCTGCGCCGACTGAAAAAGCGCCGAAGCATCCCCGAGTGGCGTCATTGAAGCCATCGAAGGCCCTGCCCAAGATGAGAATGGCCATTCCCACTATCTCCGGGTAACAGCAAAACTTATATTTCCTTGTTTAGCACGGACGAGCTCTTGGTCGACTCATGGACTAACCGACTGGTTTCTGAAATCTGCAGCGCTGCTACCTCTGAGACCTCCACCAAGAACGAAGACCAGGAAATGGAAAACGCTGCAACATCCAACCTTGGTACTCTCTCTGTGGTTTTATTTTCGGTCGATTGGAGTTCTGATTTTAACTTTGGATTTTTCTTGTAGTTCCTCCCCATGTCATTGATCTCCCTGATGATGAGGACGAGGCGCCACTGAGGTCGAGGAGGAACAGAAAGGCGTCGACTGGCAAGACTCCCCAGACTGCATCAGTGCCTGAGACATTGGTTCCAGAGGGTGGCAACATCACTCGGAACACTGTGTCCTTCGTTGTGCCACTGACGAGTGCCCGGCCTTCATCGTGGACTGCTGACCCACCCTCTCTCTTTGCTACACACCACGTCCCAGAGGACCAAGCGGGTGCTGCTAAGGAGGCTATACGCCAGGCGGGGATCATGATGGAGCAGGTGAAAGCGATCCGGGAAGCCAGCCAAGCGGCCTATGATGCCAGCTCAGCCCTTCAGAGCAACGTCTAGGTTAGTTGGTCACCGCTTGTTCTGTTAGGATATGCTATCTGAAGACTTTCTTTTCAAAGATCTTTGTTTCTGTACACCCACTGGGTGTCGATTGAACTTTTGGATGGGTGGGGGCACGCTGAGTGCACCCACTGGGTGTAGTCCCCGAGACTATGGTGGACTGCTGGCAGTCGACTGTAGTCTGAGTATTTTGAATTTCTTCATTTTAACTTCTTCACTCGGTCTCGTCGGACCATGTCGAATGGAATCTTGGAACCGGTGGGGGCACGCTGAGTGCACCCACTGGGCGTAGTCCCCGAGACTATGGTGGACTGCTGGCAGTCGACTGTAGTCTGAAGAACCTGTTTTTTTGGTAGATCATGATGAAACCATGGCTGACTGTTGCAGTTAGCTATGATTTTTGATCATAACCTCAATGTCTCTTTCGGTCGACTGATCGAACCAAGTCGGTAGAACCAGTGGGGGCACGCTGAGTGCACCCACTGGGTGTAGTTCCCGAGACTACTGTTGAATATTTTGATTCGGCTGTAGTCTTAGAAATGCTACAATTTTTCTCTTAATCACTCGGAAGCAACCTCTCTTTGATGTCCGTCGACTGATTTTTCACAAAAATCTTGTGAGCTTGTGGCTTGCTATACTGAGTTGGAAAACAAACATATCCAGCTCGACCTTGACTTGCAGCTTGTTCAGGAGAACTTTAAGAAGGCGAAGGACGAGGCAAAAGGTATGATTGGTGAGAACTTGACAACTGTCTTTATCTTTCTGCCTATTCTTGATTCTGACCTCGTTGTCATCTTGCTGATAAAATGAAGGAGGCTCTGAAGAAGAAGGACCACGACCTTGCTGAGGCACAGAAGGCGGCTTTGGATAAAACGAAACTTGCGGAAGAGAAGCTGGCTTCAGTCGGAAAACTTGAAGAGGAGAACGCCAATCTGAAAGCTGCTCTCGACGCGGCCAACAAGGATGTCAGCCGTCTGAAGAATGACAAGATAGCTCTGAATGACAAGGCTGGAGAACTGGTGGGGAAGAAGAACGATCTGGAGGCTTATCTGGGAGGGCTCGCCAAGAAGTTATTCATCATGCTTGAGGGTAATCTCTCATGCCCGACTGACTTGTAATCATCAACTTATCATAGATCCGTTAGTTAATCTTTGAGTTGTGTTTGCAGAATTCTGCCGGAACTTTGAGGAGGAGACCAGACGAGTGGAGACAGGCTTGGACCCCATTAACTCTCTTGTGAAGGACGAAGCAGCCATGAACGTGCTCCGACTGGAGTCTCGTGTTGCTGGTGTGGTTGACTACCTTGCCCGATTGAAGGTTGCGGTGTTACAAATCGACACGATGCTCTGGCCTGGAGAGACACTCCAAAACGACCTTGAGTCCCTAATGACTCAACTGAATGAAGTCCTAGGCCGAGTGCAGGAATGGAAAAAGTCTTCTGCCAGGTGTGGTGCTGATGTTGCTCTGTCTCTGGTCCGTGTTGACTGCAAGGATGTGCGAGAGGACAAGCTGGCGTCCCTCAAAGTGGCCAATACCAAGAAGCATGACTTCCGATCTTTCATGGAGACCTTTATTGTTGCTGCCACTCGGATTGCTGATGGAATCGACCTGGACGAGTTCATCGCGCCTTCCAGTCCTCCACCTAAGAAGTAAGAAAAACTTCTATGCATCATCTTAAATTTGCCTCGGAATGCCGAGTGGTTTTGTAACCGGTTAAACTTTGACAGGCTTGATGCCTGAGCACTTTTGAATCTGTAAGACATTATCTGAACTTGGTTTATCGTTGAATATGTTTGCATTTGCCTTCGAGCTAATTTTGTTCTTCACTCGGAATATACTTTTAATACTTGTGACGCAGCTCCGAGATGGAGAATCCAGTCGACCTGCACCTCATCGCTCTTGCAGGTGGGGATGAAGCACAAGTTGCAGTCGACCTGCGTCCTTGCGGATCGGGACAAAGTGCACATTGTATTTGTGGCGTAGCTCTGAAGGAGAAGGCGACAGTCGACCTACACTTCGTTGTCCTTGCAGAGCGCATGTTGTATTTGTGGCGAAGCTCTGAAGGAGAAGGTGACAGTCGACCTGCACCTCGTCGTCCTTGCAGAGCGCACATTGTATTTGTGGCGTAGCTCTGAAGGAGAAGGTGACAGTCGACCTGCACCTCATCATCCTTGCGGATCAAAATGGATTTCATACTTAGGCGAGTACTGGTGCAACTAAGCCTCCGAGAGGAAGGCAGGCTCACCACTCGGTAGGATTTTCTAAACTTAGGCGAGTACTGGACTGCAGCTAAGCCCCCGAGTGGATGGTTTTCTCTCCACTCGGTAGGATTTTTCAAACTTAGGCGAGTACTGGACTGCAGCTAAGCCTCCGAGTGAGAGGCAGGCTCACTACTCGGTAGGATTTTTTAAACTTAAGCGAGTACTGGACTGCAGCTAAGCCTCCGGGTGAGAGGCAGGCTCACCACTCGGTAGGATTTTTCAAACTT
>NC_041385.1:697659526-697665972 GCF_002162155.2 Triticum dicoccoides | reverse complement strand
CCACTCGGTAGGATTTTCAAACTTAGGCGAGTACTGGACTGCAGCTAAGCCCCCGAGTGGGAGGTTTGCTCTCCACTCGGTAGGATTTTTAAAACTTAGGCGAGTACTGGACTGCAGCTAAGCCCCCGAGTGGGAGGTTTGCTCTCCACTCGGTAGGATTTTTCAAACTTAGGCGAGTACTGGACTGCGGCTAAGCCCCCGAGTGGGAGGTTTGCTCTCCACTCGGTAGGATTTTTCAAACTTAGGTGAAACGGATTCGCGGCTAAGCCCCCGAGTGAGAGGCTTGCTCGTCACTCGCCGGGATTTTTTTTCCAACTTAGGCGAAACGGATTCGCAGCTAAGCCACCCACTGGGGGATTTCTCACGTAAACAAAGGCAAAAACAATCACTGGGAAAATTATAACACTCTTGTCTTTAATAAACAAACTACAAAGGTACTTTTTATTACATCTCACCCGAGTGAGTACTTAAGTGTAAAAGGGGCGGAGCAGCTCCGCGTTCCAGGCTCGTGGCTCATCAATCTGGTGATCGACATTGTAAAGATGGTACGCTCCATTGTGGAGAACTTTGGTGACGATGAAGGGACCTTCCCAAGTAGGAGCGAGCTTGTGCGGTTTCTGTTGATCCACTCGAAGGACCAAGTCTCCTTCTTGGAAGGCTTGACTCTTCACGTTTCTGGCATGGAATCGACGCAAGTCTTGCTGATAGATAGTCGATCTGATCATGGCCATCTATCTTTCCTCTTCTAGAAGGTCGACTGCGTCCTGCCGGGCTTGTTCTGCTTCATCCTCGGAGTAGAGCTTGACTCAGGGGGCATTGTGAAGCAGGTCACTCGGCAGAACGGCTTCAGCTCCATAGACCAGAAAGACCGGAGTTCGCCCAGTTGACCAATTTGGAGTGGTCCCCAATCCCCAAAGAACTGAAGGAAGTTCTTCGATCCACGCGCCTGCTGCGTTCTTGAGATCACGCATCAACCTGGGCTTTAGTCCTTTGAGAATTAGGCCGTTCGCTTTTTCTGCTTGTCCATTCGACTGGGGGTTGGCGACGGAAGCGTAGTCGACTCGTGTGCCTTGAGAAGCACAAAAAGCTCGGAATTGGTCGGAATCTAAGTTTGACCCATTATTAGTGATGATGATGTGGGGAACTCCATATCTGAATATCAACTCTCTGAAGAAGCTGATAGTAGTGCTGGCATCAAGATTCTTGATAGGTTTAGCTTGAATCCACTTAGTGAACTTGTCGACTGCCACCAGGACATGGGTGAAGCCGCTCCTGCCAGTTCTTAGTGGTCCAACCATATCTAAACCCCAAACAGCAAAGGGCCAGACGAGTGGAATGGTCTTCAAGGCTGAAGCGGGTTTGTGCGACAAATTGGAATAAAACTGACACCCTTCGCACTTGTCGACTATCTCCTTCACCCTTGGCCAGTAAAATAAGGAGGCACTTGCGTACATGAGGCTATGGCCCGGGTTTTTTGCTTCCTCCTGGTTTCCTGACATCACGGTCCCACACCATAGTCAATAAATGAGAGAATTGCACAAGAAGCGGCCGACAGCTGGGACCAAGCAGCTCGAGCAGTATTTGTGTTTTTGAGGTGTGAGCACTACAGAGTTTTTCGATGTTTAGCCCAGATATTAATTTTTCCCCTCTGAACAACAACGAAAACATCGTTGCAGGTATTAACTGGGCGGGCTGTGGCCCGTCTAGCCCAGGCCAGATATCCAGCCCAAATATTAATTTTTTTCAAGCTGAAAATGGCTAGCCCAGCTATACTTTATTTTAGGAATACCCAGGCAAGGTCAAGTTGTTATTCTCCACCCCGTTGGGCTTCAAATCTTTCCTAGGAGGGATGCATTAGGCTTAACAAGAAAATGGGCTTTAAGAAATAACAAATGGGATGTAATTATAAAAATTGGGCAGTAACTATAAAAAAATGCACCAAACACGTAATTACTTTATAAAATATTATTTTTGAATATTGAAAATTTTAATTTCATTAATTGTTGCGAGCGCAATGTTTCGTTGGATTTTTACATAATACTGGACTGCAGCTAAGCCCCCGAGTGGGAGGTTTGCTCTCCACTCGGTAGGATTTTTAATACTTAGGCGAGTACTGGACTGCAGCTAAGCCCTCGAGTGGGAGGTTTGCTCTCCACTCGGTAGGATTTTTCAAACTTAGGCGAGTACTGGACTACGGCTAAGCCCCCGAGTGGGAGGTTTGCTCTCCACTCGGTAGGATTTTTCAAACTTAGGCGAAACGGATTCGCGGCTAAGCCCCCGAGTGAGAGGCTTGCTCGTCACTCAGCCGGGATTTTTTATACCAACTTAGGCGAAACGGATTCGCAGCTAAGCCACCCACTGGGGGATTTCTCATGTAAACAAAAGCAACAACAATCACTGGGAAAATTATAAAACTCTTGTCTTTAATAAACAAACTACAAAGGTACTTTTTATTACATCCCACCCGAGTGAGTACTTAAGTGTAAAAGGGGCGAAGTAGCTCCGTGTTCCAGGCTCGTGGCTCATCAATCTGGTGATCGACATTGTAAAGACGGTACACTCCATTGTGGAGAACTTTGGTGACGATGAAGGGACCTTCCCAAGTAGGAGCGAGCTTGTGCGGTTTCTGTTGATCCACTCGGAGGACCAAGTCTCCTTCTTGGAAGGCTCGACTCTTCACGTTTCTGGCATGGAATCGACGCAAGTCTTGCTGATAGATAGTCGATCTGATCATGACCATCTCTCTTTCCTCTTCTAGAAGGTCGACTGCGTCCTGCCGGGCTTGTTCTGCTTCATCCTCGGAGTAGAGCTTGACTCGGGGGGCATTGTGAAGCAGGTCACTCGGCAGAACGGCTTCAGCTCCATAGACCAGAAAGAACGGAGTTCGCCCAGTTGACCGATTTGGAGTGGTCCTCAATCCCTAAAGAACTGAAGGAAGTTCTTCGATCCACGCGCCTGCTGCGTGCTTGAGATCACGCATCAACCTGGGCTTTAGTCCTTTGAGAATTAGGCTGTTCGCTCTTTCTGCTTGTCCATTCGACTGGGGGTGGGCGACGGAAGCGTAGTCGACTCGTGTGCCTTGAGAAGCACAAAAAGCTTGGAATTGGTTGGAATCTAAGTTTGACCCATTATCAGTGATGATGATGTGGGGAACTCCATATCTGAATATCAACTCTCTGATGAAGCTGATAGAAGTGCTGGCATCAAGATTCTTGATAGGTTTAGCTTGAATCCACTTAGTGAACTTGTCGACTGCCACCAGGACATGGGTGAAGCCGCTCCTGCCAGTTCTTAGTGGTCCAACCATATCTAAACCCCAAACAGCAAAGGGCCAGACGAGTGGAATGGTCTTCAAGGCTGAAGCGGGTTTGTGCGACAAATTGGAATAAAACTGACACCCTTCGCACTTGTCGACTATCCCCTCCGCCACTTCATTCGCCCTTGGCCAGTAAAATAAGGAGGCACTTGCGTACGTGAGGCTATGGCCCGGGTTTTTTGCTTCCTCCTGGTTTCCTGACATCACGGTCCCACACCATAGTCAATAAACGAGAGAATTGCACAAGAAGCGGCCGACAGCTGGGACCAAGTAGCTCGAGCAGTATTTATGTTTTTGAGGTGTGAGCACTACAGAGTTTTTCGATGTTTAGCCCAAATATTAATTTTCCCCCTCTAAACAACAACGAAAACATCACTGCAGGTATTAACTGGGCGGGATGTGGCCTGTCTAGCCCAGGCCAGATATCCAGCCCAGATATTAATTTTTTTTCAAGCTGAAAATGGCTAGCCCAGCTATACTTTATTTTAGGAATACCCAGGGAAGGTCAAGTTGTTATTCTCCGCCCCGTTGGGCTTCAAATCTTTCCTAGGAGGGATGCATTAGGCTTAACAAGAAAATGGGCTTTAAGAAATAACAAATGGGATGTAATTATAAAAAGTGGGCAGTAACTATAAAAAAATGCACCAAACACATAATTACTTTATAAAATATTATTTTTGAATATTGAAAATTTTAATTTCATTAATTGTTGCGAGCGCAATGTTTCGTTGGATTTTTACATAATATAAATTTATATTGAAATTGTATTTAATCTGACTAGAAATTTCGGGATAAAAATATTTCGGATCCCATCAAAATGTGGGAAATTTTATTGAATTATGTTTTGAACGGTTGGTTGAAATGGTCTGTACTTTTAACAAACTGTAATTGGGCTGTAGTAAATTCCATTAGAATTCAAAAATGGGCTACACATTCTTACAAATCTCAAATGGGATATAAGTTCTCTGCCACACAATTCTGGCCTTATTAAGTTGATGCGTCCCCTAAAAAAACAGAGTTGACGCGTATGCAAGGCTTTGCCAACTTATAGTCTACACACGGTTCTAGCAGCAGTGGCCATTGGATGTCCATCCAATGGATGTCGTGCCTCTTCTTCAATCTCGGATATTCTAGCTTCACCCGCCTAAAAATGATTCCTCCCCTTGACCTCTGGGGTGCACCGTTTTGCAAGCTGACCTGTGGGCCTACTAAGTTGACGTACCAAGGGCTTTGTCAACTTAGTCAATATAAACGATTCTAGCTACAGTGACCGTACGATGTCCACCCAACGGCCGTCGTGCTTCTTCAACCTCTGGTCTTCTTGCTCCAGCCGCCCAAAGCAGCGCCGGTCATGCCGCCTGCTCCTGCCTCCCGTGGTCGGCTATGCTGCCGCGGAGGCCTCACCGCCCCCTACTACTCCCACCGCTGGCCAGGCCATCCTTCCACTCACCCACACCCCCTGTTATTCTGCGGCGACGGCAGCGAAGCCGAACCAATGAACCCTCGTACTCCTCTCCACGTGTTCATCCACTGTCGTGTCTTCCCCGGCTCCGCGTCGTCCCCTTCCTAGGCCTCGCCGTTGTCAACCGCCGTGGTGCTCTCGGCACGGCATGGTCAACATGGTCAAGGAACGACTTCCATCGGACGTGGACTGTACGTGGAGATGCTGATAGCTGGGTCCACGGCAGCCGCAAGGAAGTGCCTCCTTATTACACGCAAAATAATTATTCCTCCACCTGACAGCGGGGAACCACCGGACAGGCCATAGTATTTCGTGAAAAAATGATTCTCCCCCTGACTGCTGGGACCCACCAGCTACATCTTCGCACGCAAGGAAGTGCGTCTGAAAAAAAATGATTCGCCCCCCTGACTATTGGGACCCACCAGCTACATCTTCGCACGCAAGGAAGTGCATCCAAAAAAACAATTCGCCCCCTGACCGCTGGGACCCACCAGCTACACCTTCGCATGCAAGGAAGTGCATATGGGCAAAAAAAACGATTTGCCCCCCTGACTGCTGGGACCCAGCAGCTACACCTTCGCACGCAAGGAAGTGCGTCCGGGCAAAAAAAACAAAACGATTCGCCCCCCTGACTGCTGGGACCCACCAGCTACATCTTCGCACGCAAGGAATTGCCTGATAGTCGGGACCCACCTGGTCGAAGCGTACATAGCATTGTCATTCTGGTCGCGAACGTGTACGTACATATATACTGGTCTATGTAGAGGCGCGCACGTTTCGTAGTAGAGGCGCGCACGTAGCATGTACACGTACGTACAGCGGCCAGGGTGCAAGAAAGAAAATACGGCCACGTATGTGTACATATGGGAGGGGTCTCGAACGCCTACTCACGCATACGTACGGCCAGGGCTCGTGTACATGGCTGGGTCGGAACGGAGAAACAGCGTAGTCGTCGTGTTCATGGGGAGGCAACGAAATGCGTCGTGTTCATGGGAAGGCAACGAAATGCGTCGTGTTCATCGGGAGGCAACGGAACGCGTGGGAGCCAACCGGCTGGGTCGGAACGGAATGTGTGGTTGTGTTCATCGGGAGGGCTTGGGCAGAACAAGCGATGGAAACGAGGCCTGGCGTACCGCAGAACGAAGGAAACGGCCTTGTGTTCGACTGGCCACGTTCGAAACGGGATCATGTTCGTCGGGAGGGGTGTGGTGTACCGCAAAACGGAGGAAATAGACCTCCTACAATCGAAACGAGGGTCCTGTTGATCGGTAGGGGTGTGGCGTACCGCAAAACGGATGAAATGGACCTCCTACGGTCGAAACGGGGGTCCTGATGATCGGGAGGGGTGTGGCGTACCGCAAAATGGATGAAACGGACTTGCGTTGGAGCGCTACGGTCGAAACGGGGGCCTGTTCATCGGGAGGGGTGTGGTGTACCGCAAAACGGGACTCCACGGGATACTGTTCATCTCCACCGTCGACCTCCTCCAGCCTCCAAGGGCTCCTGTTCATCCAGCCTCCACGGGCTCCTGTTCATCCAGCCTCCATCGCGCGCTACTCCACCGGCTACTGTTCAACCATCCCTCCACGGGCACCCCTCCACCGTCTACTGTTCATCCAGCCCTCCACACCACGAGGTCCTGTTCATCCAGAGGCAACACCACCGCTC
>NC_041385.1:697634395-697659251 GCF_002162155.2 Triticum dicoccoides | reverse complement strand
TCGATCGGCTTCAGTTAGTAGCAGTAGCGAAGGAATCGCTCCATCAGGTTCAGTTAACAGCCATCGATCGATCGCTCGGGTTCAGTAACGTGTAGCCTGCAGTGCAATCGCTCGGGTTTAGTTAGAGCCCAATGCCTCGCTCGGGTTCAGTTAGAGCCAACGCCTCACACACACACGCGTACGTGTATGAGAGAAACATGCATCGCTCGGCCCCTGACCTCCCACCATAACCGGGAACTCGCCGAAATTTTCCTCGCCCTCGCTTCTACCACGGTTTTTTCCGTCATGGACGGCCCAAAGAATGTCATGCAGCTGCGTCTCCGGCCCGCCCAGGACGAAAAGCCCATTTTCTGTCATGATTTTTTGTCATAGAAGTAGGAGCCCACCACATCTATGATGATATCGGGTTTTGTCACAATTATCATCATAGAAGTGTCATATGTATGACAGAAAAAAATTCGTTCGGCCCAAAATGTCACGGATGTGTCTTTTTTTGTAGTGTATCCTTGGGGTTTGCTTGATGAAGTGGTATACAAATACTATGATGGGGAAAAGAAATGGGTGACAGTTAGTAATGATGAAGAGCTGGCTACCATGTTTGCTAGGCATAAAGAGAAAGAGAATTTTCATGTGAGGCTGCAAATTAATGTGCTTGAGCAGGCATTTGGACCTAGGATGGCAGGTGCAACATCTCAGGGAGAACCAAGTCGTCGTAATGGCATCTCTAGCCAGAACAATTCAGTTAGTGCACGGCGACGTGGTGGCTCAACAAGTGTGGGCACCGGCAGTAGGGTCCCCCTTGAAGTGGAGCCTGCTGAATACAATTCTGGGGTTGATGAAGAGAAGCTATATTCTTATGTTATTCAGAATTTACGACGGGCACCTCGGGATGAAAACCAAGATGAGGCTCACAATGCAGTCCGTGTGGATGATGACATGGTGGGTGAGGACGAAGACCTTGCAGCTGTTGAATGGGACCCTTTGAACCCTCATATGGAAGAAGGTACCGTTTTTGCATCCATGACTGAGTGTAGAAATGCACTTGTTACATACTGCATCAAAGATAGAATGTACTTTCAAAGTTGACAAGAGTGATCAAGTATGTTACAGAGTGCACTGTCCGACTGAGGGTTGTCCATGGAGTATGCTCGCATCTAAAATGCGAAATAACACAACTGTTCAAGTCAAAGTGAACCCTTTTAAGCACACATGCCAGGAATCAACCCTTAGGAAGGATACAATCAGTAGAGCCAAGTCAAGATGGGTGGCAGAAGAAGTAAAGAAGTGGGTGAAAGAAAACCAGCAAGCGGTTCCAAAGGAATTGCAGAAGAACATCAAAGACAAGTTCAAGACGGATTTACCATACATGAGGTTGTTCAATGGTAAACAACATGCTATGGATTCTATTTATGGTAACTGGCAGGAAAGTTTTCAATTGTTGTATTCATTCAAAGGTGAAGTGGAGAGGACCAGCCCAGGTAGTATTGTAGATATTGACCATCACACCGTGGAGTACACATTCAGGGGAGTGACAAAGACAAAGGAATGCTTTAGGAGGGTTTTTGTCTGCTTTGAGACTTGTCGCCGGGGTTTCTTGGCAGGCTGCAGGCCTTATTTGGCTATTGATGCCACTTTTCTCACATGGAGGTTTAAAGGATAATTAGTAGCAGCTTGTGCAGTTGATGTACACAGTTTTGTATTTCCAGTTGCATACGGTATGCTGGAGACAGAGTCTAAGGAGAGCTGGACTTGGTTTTTGCATAATCTACGCCGGGCTATTGCACATCCCAATGGGTTGGTCATTCATACAGATGCCTGCAAAGGTTTAGAAGTGGCCGTGGACCATGTGTTCCCTAGAGTAGAGCATAGGGAATGCATGCATCATCTTGCTGCAAATTTCATGAAGAAATTCAAAGGAAAGGTGAAGAGGGCAGCAGATAGACCAAGGAAGAGTCGAATCAGACCTTGCAGCGAAGGGGCTGGACTTGGAGCGAGGAAGCGTAAGTGCACAAGGTGTGGCGGGTCAGGTCATTTCAATAAGTATTGTGATAACACGGTAGATCCAACATTAGGAGGGAGTTTCGATGAAGGCTTCGATGAAAATGTTGGTCAGCAGCTGGTTGCCTCAACAGATGATGAAAATGATGATCAACAACCAGTTGCATCAGATGAGGATTTTGACGAGGTTCCAAATGATGATGGTCAACAGCCGTAGGATTTTGACGATGATCCAAAATATCCTCCAAATGATGATTCAAGTGAGGCTCCAAATGGTGATCCAAATGAGGCTCCAAATGGTGATCCAAATGAGGCTCCAAATGGCAATGGAGATCCAAGTGAGGCTCCAAATGGTGACCAACGACCTTCTGTTGTTGTGAGTTCTGCTAGGTATGTAAATCTTGCAAATACTATTGTACATTTATCACTTGACATTACTCATTACCCTTTATGTTTTGCACAGCTCTACAGTAGGTTTGAAGAAGGCGCGCAAGGTACCGACAACCAAGAGGAGAAGAGAAGAAGCAGTGAGCACAAGGTGCACGAGGAGCAAAGTGATGCCAAGAAGCTCAAGGAACAGACAGAAGCCCCAACGCTATTTATGAATAATTATGAAACATTATGAATAATGTCGTATTTCTGTTGAATGATGTTGGACTATGTTAGAACTATGTTTGAATGATGTTGGACCTATGTTAGAACTTCAAATTTGACATGCTATATGAATGTTGTAATTCTTTCGAAACTTTGGTAAACTCACATTCATGAAAAATGTGCTAAAAAGAGCTCCAAAGGTAGGGTAAACGGCCTCATTTCTAAGCAAGATTTTTTACCTTGTCTGTATGAGCCAAATAACTTTCCTACACATATATTCTATATACACAAACTATGTGCGCTGGTTTTTCCTTTTTTTGTTTTTTTAATTTTGTTTTGCTCATTTGAATTCTGGTCACACCTGACTTTGACCAAGATTTAAACAAATCTAAAACATCAAAATGAAAAACTAAGCCTGGATCCTTCTTAGTCACTCCAAAATGAAGCTGTGGTGAGGTTTTTGAAATTTTCATGAAAAAATGCTTAAAAACAGGGGTCCAAGGTAGGGTAAACGACCTCATTTCTAAGCAAGGTTTTTTCAACCTTGTCTAAATCAGCCAAATAACTTTCCTACACATATATTCTATATGTATATACAGACTGTCCGCTAGTTTTTCCATTTTTTGAGTTTTTAAAAAATTTGTTTTGCTCATTTGAATTCTGGTCAAACCTAACTTTGACCAAGATTTAAACAAGTCTAAAACATCAAAATGAAAAACTAAGCCTGGATCCTTCTTAGTCACTCCAAAATGAAGTTGTGGTGAGTTTTTTGACATTTTCGTGTTCATTTCCCCAAAACACTTCTCTTCAGTTCATACAAGAGAGTTTGAGATACTTGAGATATCACATAATACACATGAACTTTTCATTTAAATGTATGTAAACCTTGTTTATCAACTTAAATCGTTAGTATATGACATAAGAAGACTATGTGCGCAGGTTTTCTATTTTTCTGATTTTTATTTAATTTATTATGCTCATTTGAAATTTGGTCAAACCTATGTTTGACTGCTCCAAACCCCTCCCAAACCCCGCTAAACCTAGCGCTGAACATGGACCGTGCATCTAACCCTAGCGATGATCAAGGACCGTCGATCTAACCCTTCTAGAAGGAATCTGCGGGGAGGAGGGGGAGGCGATCCGCGAGATGCAATCTGATTGGCTGGGAGATTGTTTTTTCTCAATAAGTACCGGGCGCGCTGGATGGACCGTTGGGCCATCTCGCTGTCTGGGCCTGAGATCGCAGTTAATAGCCCATCTCAGCCTTTCCAGGCATGCATGCATGGGAAGGGCGACGACGTGGGTTTGCATGCGTGGGAGGCGGACATGCATGCATGCGAGCGAGGCGAGCTAGGCGAGCTAGGTGGCCATGCACGTATTGATTCAGAGTTAGGCCATTGTTTCAGATTATGCAATGGTTCAGATTACGACAGCGAGTCAGATGCACGCGCCCGTTCAAAGAGCTTCCCTATGCAGTGGTTCAAATGCACGCACGCACCTAATGCATCGTTTCCGTGCAAAAATTTAAGGGTCCAAAATGTAACGGATAGACACACGCGTCCGGATTCACACACGCACCATTCTCATCTCTTCTCTCTTCCTCTCCCACCCACATGCCTATAAATGGGGTGGTCTCCTTCCTCTCCCACTCACCACCCAAAAGCCAGATCCATTCTCTCCAACTTCAAACACCCAAGCTACCGAGCCCTCTCCAAGTGACCAAGTGAAGATGCAGTACAACGGGCTGACCTTCCTTCGTCCGCGTGTCTTGCCGGAGCTGCACTACCCACCGGGCGTGCTTGTGGAGAGGGAGCTCCATGTGTGGGCGACTTCAAGGTGGAGGGGGTTCGTCTGTTGGGGAACGTAATAATTTCAAAAAAATTCCTACGCACACGCAAGATCATGGTGATGCATAGCAACGAGAGGGGAGAGTGTTGTCCATGTACCCTTGTAGACCGAAAGCGGAAGCGTTAGAACAACACGGTTGATGTAGTCGTACGTCTTCACGGCCCGACCGATCAAGCATCGAAACTACGGCACCTCCGAGTTCTAGCACACGTTCAGCTCGATGACGATCCCCGCACTCCGATCCAGCAGAATGTCGGGGAAGAGTTCTGTCAGCACGACGGCGTGGTGACGATCTTGATGTTCTATGTCGGGGAGGCTGATCCACGAACACCTATGGGGCCGGCGAACCGAGCCCCTTTCGGTTCAGCGGGGGGCGGAGATCGCACAAAGAGCAGATCGAGGCGAAACACACGAGCAGTTTTACCCAGCTTCGGAGCTCTCCGGAGAGATAATACTCCTACTGCTGCTTGTCTGATTGTATTGAGTTCTTGCTCGGGAGCGCTGAGTGCTACAGTACACTCGAGCTGCTAACGAGACCGAGCGTGAGTGTTTTCTGGCTTCGAACCGAACCCAACCCAACCCCCTCTACGTTGCGCATGGGCCTCCTTTTATATGCTCAAGGGGTCACCGACAGGTGGCAAAGTAGACAAGGGTAAAAATGGAAAAAGAGGGGTGGTTGGTACAGCTACCTGTACAGTGTATCCTACCTAACCCTGACGGCAGGGGACAAAGGCATTAAATGCCCGTCTACGTCACCCAAACAGTGCAAAAAGGGACCGTCAGGGACGCCACCGCTTGCCACGATGGTGATCTTGTCAGCGTCGCATGCCACCGTGCACCGCTGGCTGCACAGCCTCTCGCCACGCGCGCCTGGAAAGGCCCCCAGGGCGACACATTGGTGGATGTGCTAGAGCGTAGGTACAGAGTGGCCGCTTGCCGCGGCAAGCGCCTTGCCGCGGCAAGCGCCTTGCCGCGGTCGTTGTCTTGTCGCACCCGGAAGCTTGTCGCTCACCGGGCCTTGCCGGGACGCGTGGCGCGTCACGGCAAGTTCCTTGAGATGCCGTGGTTGGCCTTCCCGGCAAGCTCCTCTTGCCGGAGCCTTGTCTCCTTGGCTTGAATACTTTGTTCTTGAATGGCTCCAAAGGAACCACGGAGGACCTTGGCGGTCACCCGGCAAGCCTTGCCGCGGGGCGCTGCAACTGCTCGTGCACAAGTTCGGGATACTAGGGTACCCCTACTCTAGTACACCGACAGGAGCCCCCGGGCCTGGGCCAGACACGGTGCCGAGCGCTGTTGGGCCAGGCCCAAAACAGGGCACGTGCGGCCTGGTTTATGCCGTATCTTACTCCGTATCCGCCGCGCCCTCCCCCAACGGCACGCGTAGAATGCGACGTCGTGGGAGAGATCGTGGGAGGTTTCTTTATTCGGAAGGACGAAACGTCCGTCCCCTCCCTCTTTATAAGCAGACGAAACAGGGGCAGTTCGCCCATCTCACTGGTTGCTACTCCAATCTTCACAAATCTCCGCCGCTCCCCCCTTCTTCCCGAAGCTGAAGGAGATCAGCGCTCCGCCCCCCATTGCCACCAGCACCACCAACGCCGTCGATCTCCCCCACCACCTTCGCCATGGCTCCGAAAGCCGACAAGGGGAAGGGCGTGAAATCTGTCGAGGCGCAGCGGCTCGCGGCGCTGCGAAAGGAGCGGGCCATCTTCCCCCCTTAGCTTGGCGCGAAGGAGCTGAGGGAGTACTACTACCTCTTCTGGTCAACGGAGACACGAGCGCATCCGCGCACGAGGGTACTCCCGGCCGCTGCTTCGGAACTAGCTCCAAATGGGTACCCCTTCTTCGCATTATTCTTCTACTGCGGGCTCTGCCCCCCCTTCTCTGAATTCTTCTGTGACATCATGAACACCTACGGGTTCCGCCTCCTTGACTTCACCCCCAACGCCGTTCTGACCATGGCAGTTTTCGCACATCTTTGCGAAAACTTTGTCGGAGTCCATCCAAACGTAGCCCTTTTCCGCCACTTCTTTATGCCCCGGGTTGAGAGAGGAGAGCCTCTTGCCGACGGGATCGCCTGGATCTCGAGAGTCGGCAAGAAGGAAGCTTATCTGGAGGGAGAGCTCCGCAGCAAGTGGGAGGAATGGAGAGCAGAGTGGTGCTGGATTGTCGAGGAGAACCCGCAGCCATTTACTGCCCTGCGCCAAGCCCCAATAGTGCATGGCAATGACTGGAGCAACGTGGCCCCGGAAGACGGCAGGCTGAAGATTGCCGTCACCCGGATCCTACGCCTCAGGCTTGCCGGGCTCACTGTAGGCGCCGTTGGCGCAGATTTTCTTCGCCGTCGCATCGCCCCCCTGCAGGAGAGGAGGAGACCCGCCTGGGAGTTCCAGAACTCGGCGGATATCATGAGGCTGCGCCCGGGCCTCAACTTCAACTTCACCATCCTGGAGCTGGATGCGATGCTCCTGGAGTTGTTCAAGCGCGATCCTCAACATCCATTCATGTTGCCGAGGAGGGTCGTTCCGTTGTGCAACAACTCTTCGCTCGACCGCATCCGCGCAATGATGCCGCTGTGCGACTCGCACGGCATCGTCCCGACTTGGCAAGAGCCTGCAGATGACGTCGTTCGGGATTTCTTTGACGGCTTGGTAGAAGTGCCGGTCCGCGCTGATGAACAGAAGAGCCTCACCCGCGACACCACCGATGATGAGATGCAGCGCATCGCCACCAGGCTGGAGGAGGCGGCGGCAGCCGCTGCCGCGGGTGAGTTTGGGTTCACCGTGGAGGAGGCAGAGGCAGCAGAGGCGGCAAGCCTTGCCGAACGCGAGGAGTTCGCCGGCAAGGAAGAACTTGCCAACAGCCGCCGAGCCGCGCAACACGCTCTACCGCAGCAAGCACCGTTGCCGCAGGAGCGCCTCACGCCGCTGCGGCAACTAGAGCGGGGTCTTCCCGGTCCGCCGCTACTGCTCCTGCGAAGCGGGCAAGGGAACCTACTCCTCCGCCTCGTCGCACCGGAGGTGAGCCGGACTTTGATCTCTCCGCGCTCAGCTCCGACGAGGAAGAAGAAGAGTAAGATTCCTTGCTATTCTTGTAGTTCTTCAATTTTGTTGCTTTGTCTTGTATCTGACTTGCTTTTACTCTGAACCTATTCCTTTTCAGGATGCTGGCCCAGAGAGCGGCGAAGAGAGCCAAGGCTCCGGTGATTGTCATCGAGGACGACCCCACCACGACGGCAGAGGACATGTCCGAGACCACCTTGTCGGACCCGGCATCCATTCCTCAAAGCAGCCCCAAGCGCAGCCCTCCACATAAGTATATGGTTTACTTCATGATGTCAGGCGTGCATGGGTGCTCCCTCTTTTCTTATATCTGACTGCTGGTTTGTGTAGGAGCAGAGCAGCCTCACCACGAGTGCCCGGAAGCCGCTCCTGAAATGCCTTCTGCTTCGACTACACCGCCAAGGGAGGCTTCCCCGGCAAGGGAGCGCTCTCCAGCAAGGGACAGCTCCCCGGCAAGGGACAGTTCTCCGGCAAAGGGCAGCACCAGTGATCCTCCGGTGGTTGAGACCACGACTGCAGATCCCAGCGCAGGTAACCCTTTTGCTTGAAAACTTCCCTTGGGTTCTTCTTCTTCTGATTTTCTTTCTAAGTATTTGCTTGACTTTTCTCCTTTTTCCGTTCGTCAGATCCATCTGCCGCGGAGCCAATGGATACCGAGGCCGTTGGCGAGGAGAATGCTGAGGAGAACGCGCGCAGCAACGCCGATGACGCCGTTGCCACCGAAGGAGAGGCCGGTGCTGATGATCCCGCCAGCGAACAGGCCGCCAAGGCTGCTGCCGCAGAAGCTGGCGAGGGGTCCAGCGATCGCACTGACGGCCCCGAGGCCGCAGGAGCGCCAGGCGCTGCGCCGACCGCTGATCCCTCCGCCGATGCTGTAGCGCCAGGCTCCGAAGAGCCCCAGCCCGGCGCCTACTTGAAGGCCGGCGACGGTATCTTCATCAAGCTTCCCTGGGCGTCAAGCTCCACGGCGCCGGTCGAAGGAGAAATTTTGGACGGAGAAGTGCTTGCCTCTGCTGGGCTGACGCTGGTCGATGCACCAAGCAGTGCGGAAGCTGCTGTCACTCTACCGCGCTCGACAAGCCAAGCTGGCATCCCGAGAAGCACTTGTCGCGAAGGCGGGAGTGGACATCGAGAAGCGCGCGGAGGAGCTCCGGGGCCTCAGGCAGGAAGCCCTCCGGTCCCTGGTGGAAGAGCGGGAGCAACTTCTCGAGGAGCGGAAAGCGTTCCTCCTCGAGAAGGCTGAAGTTGAAGAGAAGCAACGGCTTGTCGCTAAAAATCTATTTGCGCAGGAAGGAGAGTTGGCGCAGCACAAGGTCAACCTTGACAGCCACGAGGAGGAGCTTGCCGCGCGTGAGCAAGCAATTGGCGGGGCTCTCAAGGAAGCAAGGGATGCTGCCGAAGCTGCCGAGGCCGCCAAGAAGGAGCTGGAAACGAAGGTGGCGCAGCTAGAAGCCGATCTCAGGGTGAGCGGCGAGGAGCTTGCCGCGCTCAAGCGTGAGCACGAGAAGGATGCTGCCGCTCATGGTGAGCTACAGGGTCTTCTCACTGAGAGGAGCAAGGAGCTCAGCGCCGCCAAGGATTCCAATGCAGATCTCGAGTTGAAGTTGGCTACTTTGACTCAGACGCTGGACGGCGCCAGGGAGCGGGAGGTGGCCTTGTCGGAGAAGATCAAGGCCGACGAGGCACTGCTGGCGAGTGTTGCTGCCGCCCACAACGCTTTCAGGCAGACTGTGGAGCATTGGACCGAGGGTCTTGTGGATCTTGCCGCCGCCATCGACGGGGAGCTGGCGCAGCTGGGGATGGAGGATCTCGGGTACTCCTCCGACGAGCACCTCCAACCCAGCGCCAAGCTCAGCTTGTTCTTCAAGGGCATGGCGACAGCCCTCCAGCGACTCCGGGAGAAGATCCCAAAGCAGCTGGCCGACGAGTCGTGCAAGATCTGCGCAGGAGCTCTCCAGAAGGTGCTGATGAAGGTGGCCTTCCGCAACCCAGGCCTCAACTTCACCAACGTCCTCAAGTCCTTGCCGCCGGATGCTGATCTGGATGCGCTCAAGGCCCTTGTCGCACCCATTGTGGACAAGGTGAGAGAAATCAAGAGGGTTGAGGGCGATCGCATAGACTAGGCCGCCCGTTTTCTCTTTTTCCTTGTCGCTGCTGATCATGTCATGAGAACAATCTGTTAGAGCTGCGACAAGTTATCTTGTAATATAACTCTATTTTGAGTAGAGATTGCTGTGTTATTTCCTTTACTTGATTCCTTCCTTTGTATGCTTTTACCCTACGCTTTTAGGGAACTTGTCGGCGCAGGCACCTGGGCCGCGAGTGCTGAGTGCGGGACATCAGCAGCCTGCTGGCGGTGCCACTTCCGACAAGAAACCTTGTCGCAACTAGCCGCAGCTCACTTAAGTTGTTGAGCGGACTCGAAACAAAGTAAGGGCGCAACTAGCTACGAGTTGGTTCCTCCGCGCACAGGTTTTCCATACAAAGTACGGTCGTTCAAGGAAGATAACTTAAAAATTTAAAACTGGTTGCTCAAACTTTGGCAACTTAGCTACTTAGCTTTTTTGTCGTTTGCTTTCCGGTAAGGCGAAACTTCCTCGAACGATGTCTGGTCCACACCATTATCTTCTCCTTTCCCCCCGGAAAACTTGTGTGCGAGGGAACCTTCCTTTCCTTTTTAAGAAAAAGAAAGAAGAGAAAATAAAGATATGGTGCCTTCCGGCTCGTTATTGCTTACCGGGGGTAGGTGCTGCACAAAGTGTCAGATAAGGCATGCAAAAATAAAGTAGATAGCATGATATTGACAAGATGTGCGGAGCACATGAGCTTTACTTATGCACGGGGTCTGCGCCCGGCTTTGTACAGAGGATTACATGCAACATCGGCAAGACTTGCACAAAAGGTGGTTGCTGGAACAGGTTCCGGCAACCGCGCCTTATGGGTAAAACTTACGAAGATGCTCAATGTTCCAGGAGTTGCTCACCGGAATGCCATCTTCGGTCTCAAGGCGGACAGCGCCAGGCCTAGTGACTCGTTTCACCCGATAAGGGCCTTCCCACTTTGGCGTCAACTTGTTGGAATTCTTGGCGGACTGAACGCGCCGAAGAACAAGGTCGCCTTCCTCGAAACTTCTGGCATTAACTTTGCGGCTATGGTAGCGGTGCAAAGCTTGTTGGTATCGAGCAGGTCATACAGCAGCCTGAAGACGGTCCTCCTCAAGGAGCAGCGCGTCATCTTGTCGCAGCTGCTCTTGCTCAAGCTCATCATAAGCGAGCACTCGAGGTGACCCGTATACGAGTTCCATGGGGAGAACTGCCTCTGCTCCATAGACTAGAGTGAAAGGTGTCTGGCCAGTGGCTCGATTTGGCGTCGTCCTGATCGACCAAAGAACCACCGGCAGCTCCTCGATCCAGTTCTTTCCGCACTTGTGCAGCCTGTCAAAAGTTCTGGTCTTGAGCCCGCGCAGCACTTCAGCATTTGCCCTCTCCGCTTGACCGTTGCTCCTCGGATGAGCAACAGAAGCGAAGCAGACCTTGGCGCCAAGATCTTGGACGTACTGCATGAAGGTGCGGCTCGTGAATTGCGTGCCATTGTCGGTGATGATCATGTTAGGGATCCCGAAGCGGCAAACAATCGACCTGAAGAACTTGACTGCTGACTGTGATGTCACCTTCCTCACTGCTTCCACTTCCGACCACTTTGTGAACTTGTCGATTGCAACGTATAAGTACTCAAAGCCCCCGACAGCTCGGGGAAAGGGGCCGAGGATGTCGAGCCCCCAGACCGAAAATGGCCAGGATAAAGGGATCGTCTGGAGAGCTTGAGCTGGCTGGTGTATCTGCTTGGAATGGAACTGGCATGCTTCACACTTGGTTACTTGTGCAGTTGCATCCTGGAGGGCTGTCGGCCAAAAGAAACCTTGCCGGAACGCTTTGCCGGCAAGTGCTCTTGCTCCAATGTGGTGACCACATATGCCTCCATGTATCTCTGCCAACAGCTCTTGTCCTTCTTCCCAGTGAATACACTTCAATTTCACGCCGTTGAGTCTTCTTCTGTACAGTGTGTTGTCGACAAACTGGTACATACTTGACTGCCGGGCTACTCTTTCCGCTTCTTCTTGCTCTTCGGGAAGTTCTCCTGTCTGAAGGAAACGAACAATCTGTTGTGCCCATGCTGGAGCTTGCGGCTCGACAACAAGGACTAAAGGCACATCTGCTGTTGCGGGAACATCCGCTTCTACGGCGAGAACCTGTGGCTCGGCCGAAGCTTGACATTCCCCGGCAAGCTTGCCGGAGCAAAACTTGTCGGGAGCGTCTGCTTCAACGGAACAAACCCTAAGGCTTGCCGGAGCAGACTGCTCCTCAGCATCCTTGGTGTTGATTTTAGGGACCTTCTTGACGGCGGCTTCGGGGAGCTCTGCCGGGAAATAGTCACCGGAAATCAACTTCCTCTTCCTGCTCTGTCCAACTGATGGCGTTACGGATGGTTGAGTCAGCTTGAGTACAAAGATCCCTGGTTCCACAGGTAACTTAAGCATGGTGCACTTTGACAGACTATCGGCAATGTCGTTCTGAGCTCTTGGAACATGTTCCATCTGTAGGTCGTCAAAGTGCTCTTCTAGCTTCCTCACTTCATCCACGTAAGCTTCCATCAACGGACTCTGATAGTTCTTGTTCACTTGACGGACGACAAGCTGCGAGTCACCCCTGACAATGAGCTTCTTGATCCCAAGGTCTGCTGCGATCCTGAGACCGGCAAGCAAACCTTCATACTCTGCAGTATTGTTCGTTGCTTGCTCCTTGGGAAAGTGCATTTGGACTACGTACTTGAGGTGCTCTCCGGTGGGTGCTACAAGTAGCACGCTCGCACCGGCGCCTTGCAGCGAGAAGGCACCATCAAAGTACATCAACCACTCTTTGCTTGCTTCCTTGACGGGGATGCTTGTCTCTGGAATTTCTTCATCTTGCGTTGGCGTCCATTCTGCTATGAATTCTGCCAATGCTCTGCTTTGGATAGTCGAAGTGCTCTCAAACTTAAGGCCAAAGCTTGACAGTTCCAGTGCCCACTCGACAATCCTGCCTGTTGCTTCTGGATTCTACAGTATCCTCTTCAGCGGAAAACGAGTGACGACTGTGATCTCATGTGCTTGGAAGTAATGGCGCAGCTTTCTCGAGGCCATGAGAAGGCCGAAAAGTAATTTCTGTACACCAGAGTACCTTGACCTAGCCCCCTGCAGAAGGGAACTGACAAAGTAAACTGGGCGCTGCACCATTCTTTTCTGCATCTTCTCACGTTCCTGCGCAGATCCATCTTTGTCGGGACCAGAGCTTGCCGGTGAAGTCCCCTGCTTGTCGCTGGATGCATCTGCCGTGGTTGTTGGCTCATCATCCGCCTCCCTCTCTGCTACTAACGCAGCACTAACCACTTGATTGGTTGCCGCTATATATAGCAGCAACTTCTCTTGTGGCTTAGGTGCGACAAGTGTTGGAGTGGAGGACGGGTATCTCTTCAAGTCCTGCAGCGCAGCCTCCGCCTCCGGAGTCCATTTCATTGGACCTGCCTTTTTCAATATTTTGAAAAACGGCAGGGCGCGCTCAGCAGACCTAGAGATAAACCTGCTGAGAGCAGCTACGCAACCGGCAAGTCTTCGTACATCCTTGACGCGCTTTGGTGCTTCAATCTGCTCAATGGCCTTGATCTTGTCGGGATTGGCTTCAATTCCCCGCTGAGACACGAAGAACCCGAGAAGCTTGCCGGAAGGGACTCCAAACACACACTTCTCGGGGTTAAGCTTGAGGTTGATCTTGCGCAGATTTGCAAAGGTTTCATCTAAATCTTGAATCAGGGTCGCCCTGTCCTTGCTCTTGACCACTATGTCATCCATGTAGGCTTCCACATTTCTGTGCATCTGTGGCTCAAAAGTGTGATGGACTACTCTTGCAAATGTTGAACCAGCATTCTTTAATCCGAAGGGCATCCATACGAAACAGTATGTGCCACATGGGATGATGAATGCGGTCTTCTCCTCATCCTCTTCTGCCATGAAGATCTGATGGTATCCTGAGTATGCATCAAGAAATGAAAGCAAGTCACATCCGGCCATGGAGTCAACAATCTGGTCGATGCGCGGCAAGGGAAATGGGTCTTTGGGACAAGCTTTATTGACATCGGTAAAGTCGATACAAAGCCTCCATTTCCCGTTTGCCTTACGCACGACTACAGGATTGGCCAACCACGTAGGATGGAGCACCCCTCTGACAAGGCCTGCTGCTTCCAATTTCTTGATTTATTCTGCGATGAATTCTTGGCGCTCCACTGCCTGTTTCCTAACTTTCTGCTTGACGGGCCGCGCATGAGGACAGACGGCAAGATGGTGCTCGATTACTTTCTTGGGAACACCGGGGATGTCAGACGGTTGCCACGCAAACACGTCGACGTTCGCCCGCAGGAAAGCAACGAGCGCGCTTTCCTATTTAGGGTCAAGAGTGGCACTGATAGTGAAGGTACCACCAGTGCCGTCCTCCTTGGCGGATACCTTCTTGGTCTCTGGTGGAGCTGCCATTGTCTTCTTACACTTGCCGATGGAGCTCGATGGTGCGTCCTCGACGATAGTGCAGCACTCTGAAGAGGTGCGCTTGCCGGAGTGGGCATCAGAACTCTTGCCGGACTTGGTCTTCTTCTTCGCCCCGGGAGCTTCAACAGCAAGTGACTTGCGATCTGTTGCGGCTGCTGCTTCCTGGTAGATCTTGTCGGCGCAGATAAGAGCATCCTTCTTGTCGCCAGGGACAGAGATGACACTTATCGGGCCTGGCATCTTCAGTATGTTGTATGCATAGTGAGAGGCTGCCATGAATTTGGCGAGTGCTGGACGGCCTAGTATCCCATTGTAAGGTAATGGAAAATCAGCAACGTCAAAAGTGACCCTCTCAGTCCTGAAGCTCAACTCGCTGCCAAATGTCACCGGCAACGTGATCTTTCCCTTCGGCTTGCTCCTTCCCGGATTGATTCCTTGGAATGTGTCGGTCTCTTCGAGCTCGCCATCAGGGATCTGGAGTTTCTGGAGTACCGCGGAGGAGATCAGGTTCAAGCTGGCCCCGCCGTCAACTAGCATCTTAGTGACCTTGAGGTTGCGGATAGTTGGTGAAACCAACATCGGCAAGCACCCGACCGCAGTTATGCGATCAGGGTGGTCCTCAATATCAAAGATGATAGGCGTGCTGGACCATTTCAGAGGCTTGCGTGACTCGATGGGTGGTTCTGCTGCATTGACTTCCCACACCCACTGCTTGAGCTGGCGGTGTGAAGTATGTAGAGAAGCACCACCGTCTACGCACAGGACCTCTGTGGCTTTCTGGAACTCCTGCTCATCGGTCTCGTCATCATCCATATCTTCATCGTCTTCGTCATCTTCATCTTTGTCGCGGCCGCGGGGAGGTCTGTCTCCTTGCCGCTGCTTAGCCTTGCCGCGGCGTCCTCCTCGGCCGGGACGTTTCTTGTCGGATCCTCCAGCACCTTCCTGGGCTTTCTCCTTGTCGCGTCGCTCGTATTCAGCCTTTTGCTGTTCGACAAGCTGCTCGACCTTCTTGCAGCTCTGGAGGTCATGGCCCTTGGTGCGGTGGATCTTGCAGTACTGCTTGTTGGTGTCGTTCTGCTTGTCAGCAACCGCCACAGCCTGGTGGTTGGTGCTCGCGGCAATCTCATTGCCGGAGCTACAAGCTTTGGCTTTCTTGCCGGACTGCTCAACGACTAGCACCTCTTTGCCTTTCTTCTTCCTGTTGTTCCGCCGCCGGTTTTTCCTTGCCGGGGCAGTCTCCTCACTATCAGATCCTCCTGCTCCTATATTCTCTCCAGGAAGTTTCCTCCCTTCCTCAGCACGTGCACACTTGTCGGCCAGGGCATATAGCTCACTGACATCTCTGATCTTGCACATCGCCATCTCCTCCCGCATCCTGCGGTTCCGCATGTTCTGATGGAACGCGCTGATTACCGCGGCAGGGTGGACATCTGGGATGTTGTGCCGTACACGGCTGAATCTCTGAATGTACTTGCGCAGGGGCTCTCCTTCCTTCTGGGCGAGCAGATGAAGATCGCTCTCTTGGCCATGAGGCTTGTGGCCGCCTGTAAAGGCGCCGACAAACTGATGGCATAGATCTGCCCAAGAGGATATGGAGTTGTCCGGCAAGTGCATGAGCCAGGATCTGACATTGGGCTTGAGCACCAGCGGGAAGTAGTTGGCAAGGATCTTGTCATCTCATCCCCCGGCAGCCTGCACCGTGATGTTGTAGATGCTGAGGAACTCCGACGGATGCGACTTGACGTCGTACTTCTCTGGCACGTCTGGCTTGAAATTCTTCGTGCTGGACCACTGGACTTGCCGCAGCTCACGAGTGAACGCAGGGCAACCTACCGCATACGGCAAGTCGCCTGGTTCCCCTGGCGCATGCATGTCGACAGAGGGCCCAGCGCGCTGGTCTGATTGACGTCGCGCTTCTCTTCGGCGCTCGATGCAAGTACGAGCGTCTTCTTGTTGTCGTCCGTGAAGAACTTGGCGCTGATCGCGACGAGCTCGTGGATCCGATGATGTGGTAGAGTCGTTGTCGAGGTTGATCCGGCGAGTCGGCGATCTTGGCCTTCGGGGTGGAGAGTGCCTGGTAGTTGCACCCCCACCGGTTTCGTTGCCATCGGCTCGTGCCTGGCGGTCCTGCCGTGGCAGCGATGCACTCGGCTGCCGCGGAGTGTCGCCGTTGGCGAAGCCGATGAGACTCTGAATGGTGGCCCTCCATCCGTCGATCTTGTCTTCCGTTGGAGGGTAATCCAGGAGCAGTTGGGCTCGCGCCAAAGCTTCTGCTGGAGTGGTGGGTGGAAGTGGTGAACGGTGCGAGGAGCGGGATATGCTCGGACTTCTAACTATGTTAGAAGGAGCAGTGTCCCGTCCAGGCGACCGTGCCTCGCTCGTGCCAGCGTGTTGGCATGCATGCTGGTCTTGAGCACCCCGAGATCCACCAGCTCGATCTTGGCCCAACAAACGTATGGTACTGCGAGTACCATGTCATTGTCAGTCCTGCGCCTCCTGAGATGGGCGCGGAACATGTACGGACGCCGAGGTCTGTGCAGCCTTGTCCTTGGACCTGGCAGCGTCGTGAGCTCCCTCGTCGATGTCCGTTCTTCTGCCGGCTTCTTCCCCACCACTCATTTGCTCCGGTGGTGGTGGGATCGACGTGGACGGAATAGCTGCCGCCGAAGTCTTCTTCTTCGGTGGCATGTCGATGAAGAAGATGAAGATCTAGCTCGTGTGAACGCCGGATCAGGTTCGCACAATCTCGACGCCCCCTACCTGGCGCGCCAAAGATGTCGGGGAGGCTGATCCACGAACACCTATGGGGCCGGCGGACCGAGCCCCTTTCGGTTCGGCGGGGGGCGGAGATCGCACAAAGAGCAGATCGAGGCGAAACACACGAGCAGTTTTACCCAGCTTCGGAGCTCTCCGGAGAGATAATACTCCTACTGCTGCTTGTCTGATTGTATTGAGTTCTTGCTCGGGAGCGCAGAGTGCTACAGTACACTCGAGCTGCTAACGAGACCGAGCATGAGTGTTTTCTGGCTTCGAACCGAACCCAACCCAACCCCCTCTACGTTGCGCATGGGCCTCCTTTTATATGCTCAAGGGGTCACCGACAGGTGACAAAGTAGACAAGGGTAAAAATGGAAAAAGAGGGGTGGGTGGTACAGCTACCTGTACAGTGTATCCTACCTAACCCTGACCGCAGGGGACAAAGGCATTAAATGCCCGTCTACGTCACCCAAACAGTGCAAAAAGGGACCGTCAGGGACACCACCGCTCGCCACAATGATGATCTTGTCAGCGTCGCATGCCACCACGCACCGCTGGCTGCACAGCCTCTCGCCACGCGCTCCTGGAAAGGCCCCCAGGGCGACACGTTGGTGGATGTGCTGGAGCGTAGGTACAGAGTGGCCGCTTGCCGCGGCAAGCGCCTTGCCGCGGTCGTTGTCTTGTCGCGCCCGGAAGCTTGTCGCTCACCGGGCCTTGCCGGGACGCGTGGCGCATCACGGCAAGTTCCTTGAGATGCCTTGGTTGGCCTTCCCGGCAAGCTCCTCTTGCCGGGGCCTTGTCTCCTTGGCTTGAATACTTTGTTCTTGAATGGCTCCAAAGGAACCACGGAGGACCTTGGCGGTCACCCGACAAGCCTTGCCGCGGGGCGCTGCAACTACCCGTGCACAAGTTCGGGATACTAGGGTACCCCTACTCTAGTACACCGACATTCTACCATCACAGGGCTTCGCCTAAGCACCGCTACAATATTATCGAGGAGGACTATGGTGGAGGGGGGCACCGCACACGGCTAAGAGATCAAGAGATCAATTGTTGTGTCTATGGGGTGCCCCCCTGTCCCCATATATAAAGGAGCAAGGGGAGGAGGCGGCCGGCCAGGGAGAGGCGCGCCAAGGGGGAGTTCTACTCCCACTAGGAGTAGCACTCCTCCTATTTCCTAGTAGGAGTAGGAGAGGGGGAAGGAAAGGGAGAGGAGGAGAAGGAAAGAGTGGGGGGCGGCCACCTTACCCTAAACCAATTCGGTTTGGGCCTTGGGGTGGTGCGCCCAACACTCGCCTTGCTGCCCTCTATTTCTACTAAGGCCCATGTAGGCCCATTAAGCCCCAGGGGGGTTCCGGTAACCCCCGGTACTCCGGTAAAATCCCGATTTCACCCGGAACACTTCTGACATCCAAATATAGGCTTCCAATATATCAATCTTCATGTCTCAACCATTTCGAGACTCCTCGTCATGTCCGTAATCACATCTGGGACTCCAAACAACCTTCGGTACATCAAAACGCATAAACTCATAATATAGCTGTCATCAAAACCTTAAGCGTGCGGACCCTACGGGTTCGAGAACTATGTAGACATGACCGAGACACGTTTCTGGTCAATAACAAATAGCGGAACCTGGATGCTCATATTGGCTCCTACATATTCTACGAAGATCTTTATCGGTCAAACCGCATAACAACATACGTTGTTCCCTTTGTCACCGGTATGTTACTTGCCCGAGATTCGATCGTCGGTATCTCAATACCTAGTTCAATCTCGTTACCGGCAAGTCTCTTTACTTGTTCCGTAATGCATCATCCCGAGAGGGCCCAGAGATACCTCTCCGATAATCGGAGTGACAAAACCTAATCTCGAAATACACCAACTCAACATGTACCTTTGGAGACACCTGTAGTACTCCTTTATAATCATGAAGAGAGCAATAGCAACATACTAAACAATCAAGTGCTAAGCTAACGGAATGGGTCAAGTCAATCACATCATTCTCCTAATGATGTGATCCCGTTAATCAAATGACAACTCATGTCTATGGTTAGGAAACATAACCATCTTTGATTAATGAGCTAGTCAAGTAGAGGCATACTAGTGACATTAAGTTTGTTTATGTATTCACACATGTATCATGTTTCCGGTTAATACAATTTTAGCATGAATAATAAACATTTATCATGAAATAAGGAAATAAACAATAACTTTATTATTGCCTCTTGGGCATATTTCCTTCAGTCTCCCACTTGCACTAGAGTCAATAATCTAGTTCACATCGCCATGTGATTTAGCACCAATATTCATATATGTATATGATTAACACCCATAGTTCACATCCTCATGTGACCAACACCCAAAGGGTTTACTAGAGTCAATAATCTAGTTCACATTGCTATGTGATTAACACCCAAAGAGTACTAAGGTGTGATCATGTTTTGCTTGTGAGAGAAGTTTAGTCAACGGGTCTATCACATTCAGAGTCGTATGTATTTTGCAAATATTCTATGTCTACAATGCTCTGCATGGAGCTACTCTAGCTAATTGCTCCCACTTTCAATATGTATCCAGATTGAGACTTAGAGTCATCTGGATCGGTGTAAAATCTTGCACCAATGTAACTCTTTACGACGGGCTCTTTTATCACCTCCATAATCGAGAAATATTTCCTTAGTCCTCACTAAGGATATTCTTGACCGTTGTCTACTGGTCTACTCCAAGATCAAAATTGTACTTCCTTGCCAAACTCAGAGCAAGGTATACAATAGGTCTGGTACACAGCATAGCATACTTTATAGAACCTATGACTGAGGCATAGGGAATGACTTTTCATTCTCTTTCTATTTTCTGCCGTGGTCGGCTTTGAGTCTTACTCACCTTCACACCTTGCAACACAGGCAAGAACTCCTTCTTTGACTGTTCTATTTTGAACTACTTCAAAATCTTATCAAGGTATGTACTCATTGAAAAATCTTATCAAGCGTCTTGATCTATCTCTATAGATCTTGATGCTCAATGTGTAAGCAGCTTCACCGAGGTCTTTCTTTGAAAAACTTTTATTCAAGTATCCTTTTATGCTATCCAGAATTTCTATTTCATTTCCAATTAGCAATATGTCATCTACATATAGTTTAAGAAATGTTACAGAGCTCCCACTCACTTTCTTGTAAATACAGGCTTCTCCAAAAGTCTGTATAAAACCATATACTTGTTCAACTCATCAAAGCGTATATTCCAACTCCGAGATGCTTGCACCAGTCCATAGATGGATCGCTGGAGCTTGCACAATTTGTTAGCACCTTTAGGATTGACAAAACCTTCTGATTGCATCATATACAACTCTTCTTTAATAAATCCATTAAGGAATGCAGTTTTGATATCCTTTTGCTAGATTTCATAAAATGTGGCAATTGCTAACATGATTCAGACAGACTTTAAGCATCGATACGAGTGAGAAAAAACTCATCATAGTCAACATCTTGAACTTTGTCAAAAACCTTTTTCAACAAGTCTAGCTTTGTAGATAGTAACACTACTATCAACATCCGTCTTCCTCTTGAAGGTCCATTTATTTTCTATGGCTTGCCGATCATCGGGCAAGTCAATCAAAGTCCACACTTTGTTCTCATACATGGATCCCATCTCAGTTTTGATGGCCTTCAAGCCATTTCGCGGAATCTAGGCTCGTCATCGCTTCCTCATAGTTCGTAGGTTGATCATGGTCTAGTAACATGACTTCCAGAATAGGATTACCGTACCACTCTGGTGTGGATCTTAATCTGGAAGATCTACAAAGTTCGGTAGTAACTTGATCTGAAGCTTCATGATCATCATCATTAGCTTCCTCACTAATTGGTGTAGCAATCACTGGAACTGATTTCTGTGATGAACTACTTTCCAATTTGGGAGAAGGTACAATAACCTTATCAAGCTCTACTTTCCTCCCACTCACTTCTTTCGAGAGAAACTCCTTCTCTAGAAAGGATCCATTTTAGCAACGGATATCTTGCCTTTGGATCTGTGATAGAAGGTGTACCCAACAGTTTCCTTTGGGTATTCTATGAAAACACACTTCTCCGATTTGGGTTCGAGCTTATCAGGTGAAATATTTTCATATAAGCATCGCAACCCCAAACTTTAAGAAACGATAACTCTGGTTTCTTGCCAAACCACAGTTCATAAGGCGTCGTCTCAACGGATTTTGATGGTGCCCTTTTTAAAGCGAATGCAGTTGTCTCTAATGCATAACCCCAAAACGATAGTGATAAATCGGTAAGATACATCATAGATCGCATCATATCCAATAAAGTGCGGTTATGACGTTCGAACACACCATAACGTTGTGGTGTTCCAGGTGGCATGAGCTATGAAACTATTCCACATTGTTTTGTATGAAGGCCAAACTCGTAACTCAAATATTCTCCTCCATGATCAGATCATAGAAACTTTATTTTCTTGTTACGATGATTCTCCACTTCACTCTGAAATTCTTTGAACTTTTCAAATGTTTCAGACTTGTGTTTCATTAAGTAGATATACCCATATCTGCTCAAATCATCTGTGAAGGTTAGAAAATAACGATACTTGCCACGAGCATCAACACTCATTAGATCGCATACATCGGTATGTATTATTTCCAACAAGTCAGTAGCTTGTTCCATTGTTCCGGAGAACAGAGTTTTAGTCATCTTGCCCAAAAGGCACGGTTCGCAATCATCAAATGATTCATAACCAAGTGATTTCGAAAATCCATCTTTATGGAGTTTCTTCATGCGCTTTACACCGATATGACCCAAACGGCAGTGCCACAAATAAGTTGCACTATCATTATTAACATTGCATCTTTTGGCATCAATATTATGAATATGTGTATCACTATGATCGAGATCCAACAAACTATTTTCATTGGGTGTATGATCATTGAAGGTCTTATTCATGTAAACAGAATAACAATTATTCTCAGACTTTAAATGAATAACCGTATCGCAATAAACATGATCAAATCATATTCATGCTCAACGCAAACGCCAAATAACATTTATTTAGGTTTAACACTAATCCCGAAAGTATAGGGAGTGTGCGATGATGATCATATCAATCTTGGAACCACTTCCAACACACATCGTCACTTCACCCTCAACTAGTCTCTGTTTATTCTGTAACTCCTGTTTTGAGTTACTAATTTTTAGCAACCGAACAAGTATCAAATACTCAGGGGCTACTACAAACACTAGTAAGGTACACATCAATAACCTGTATATCAAATATACCCTTGTTCACTCTGCCATCCTTCTTATCCACCAAATATTCAGGGTATTTCCGTTTCCAGTGACCATTTCCTTTGCAGTGTAAGCACTCAGTTTCAGGCTTTGGTTCAGCTTTGGGCTTCTTCACGGGAGTGACAACTTGCTTGTCATTATACCTGAAGTTCCCTTTCTTTCCCTTTGCCCTTTTCTTGAAACTAGTGATCTTGTCAACCATCAACACTTGATGCTCTTTCTTGATTTCTACCTTCGTTGATTTCAACATCACGAAGAGCTCGGGAATCGTTTTCGTCATCCCTTGCATACTATAGTTCATCACGAAGTTCGACTAACTTGGTGATGGTGACTAGAGAACTCTGTCAATCACTATCTTATCTGGAAGATTAACTCCCACTTGATTCAAGCGATTGTAGTACCCAGACAATCTGAGCAGATGCTCACTAGTTGAGCGATTCTCCTCCATCTTTTAGCTATAGAACTTGTTGGAGACTTCATATCTCTCAACTCGGGTATTTGCTTGAAATATTAACTTCAACTCATGGAACATCTCATATGGTCCATGACATTCAAAGCGTCTTTGAAGTCCCGATTCTAAGCCGTTAAGCATGGTGCACTAAACTATCAAGTAGTTATCATATTGAGCTAGCCAAACGTTCATAACGTCTGCATCTGCTCCTGCAATAGGTCTGTCACCTAGCAGTGCATTAAGGACATGATACTTCTGTGCAGCAATGAGGATAAACCTCAGATCACGGATCCAATCCGCATCATTGCTACTAACATTTTCAACACAATTTTCTCTAGGATCATATCAAAATAAACATATGAAAGCAACAACGCGAACTATGGATCTACAACATAATTTGCAAAATACTACCAGGACTAAGTTCATGATAAATTTAAGTTCAATTAATCATATTACTTAAGAACTCCCACTTAGACAAATATCTCTCTAGTCATCTAAGTGATCACGTGATCCAAATCAACTAAACCATGTCCGATCATCACGTGAGATGGAGTAGTTTTCAATGGTGAACATCACTATGTTGATCATATCTACTATATGATTCACGTTCGACCTTTCGGTCTCCGTGTTCCTAGGCCATATCTGTATATGCTAGGCTCGTCAAGTTTAACCTGAGTATTCCGCGTGTGCAACTGTTTTGCACCCGTTGTATTTGAACATAGAGCCTATCACACCCGATCATCACGTGGTGTCTCAACACGAAGAACATTAGCAATGGTGCATACTCAGGGAGAACACTTCTTGATAATTAGTGAGAGATCATATTATAATGCTACTGTCAATCAAAGCAAAATAAGATGCATAAAGGATAAACATCACATGCAATCAATATAAGTGATATGATATGGCCATCATCATCTTGTGCTTGTGATCACCATCTCTGAAGCACTGTCATGGTCACCATCGTCACCGGCGCGACACCTTGATCTCCATCGTAGCATCGTTGTCGTTTCGCCATCTATTGCTTCTACGACTATCGCTACCGCTTAGTGATAAAGTAAAGCAATTACAAGGCGCTTGCATTTCATAAAATAAAGCGACAACCATATGGCTCCTGCCAGTTGCCGAGAACTTGGTTACAAAACATGATCATCTCATACAATAAAATATAGCATCACATCTTGACCATATCACATCACAACATGCCTTGCAAAAACAAGTTAGACGTCCTCTACTTTTTTGTTGCAAATTTTATGTGGCTGCTACGGGCTGAGCAAGAACCATTCTTACCTACGCATCAAAACCACAACGATAGTTCATCAAGTTAGTGTTGTTTTAACCTTCTCAAGGACCAAGCGTAGCCACACTCGGTTCAACTAAAGTTGGAGAAACTGACACCCGCCAGCCACCTATGTGCAAAGCACGTCGGTAGAACCAGTCTCGCGTAAGCGTACGCGTAATGTCGGTCCGGGCCGCTTCATCCAACAATACCGCCGAACCAAAGTATGACATGCTGGTAAGCAGTATGACTTGTATCGCCCACAACTCACCTGTGTTCTACTCGTGCATATAACATCTACGCATAAAACCAGGCTCGGATGCTACTGTTGGGGAACGTAGTAATTTCAAAAAAAATCCTACGCACACGCAAGATCATGGTGATGCATAGCAACGAGAAGGGACGGTGTTGTCCATGTACCCTCGTAGACCGAAAGCGGAAGCGTTAGAACAACACGGTTGATGTAGTCGTACGTCTTCACGGCCCGACCGATCAAGCACCGAAACTACGGCACCTCCAAGTTCTAGCACATGTTCAGCTCGATGACGATCCCCGTACTCCGATCCAGCAGAATGTTGAAGAAGAGTTCCGTCAGCATGGCAGCATGGTGATGATCTTGATGTTCTACCGTCGCAGAGCTTTGCCTAAGCATCGCTACAATATTATCGAGGAGAACTATGGTGGAGGGGGCACCGCACACGGCTAAGAGATCAAGAGATCAATTTGTTGTGTCTATGGGGTGCCCCCTGCCCCCGTATATAAAGGAGCAAGGGGAGGAGGCGGCCGGCCAGGGAGAGGCGCACCAAGGGGGAGTCCTACTCCTACTAGGAGTAGGACTCCTCCTATTTCCTAGTAGGAGTAGGAGAGGGGGAAGGAAAAGGAGAGGAGGAGAAGGAAAGAGGGGTGCTGGCCCCCTTGCCCTAAACCAATTCGGTTTGGGCCTTGGGGGGCACGCCCCACACTCCCCTTGATGCCATCTATTTCCAATAAGGCCCATGTAGTCCCATT
>NC_041385.1:697599616-697634200 GCF_002162155.2 Triticum dicoccoides | reverse complement strand
CCCGGTACTCCGGTAAAATCCTGATTTCATCCGGAACACTTCCGACATCCAAATATAGGCTTCCAATATATCAATCTTCATGTCTCGGCCATTTTGAGACTCCTCGTCATGTCCAAAATCACATCCCGGACTCCGAACAACCTTCGGTACATCAAAACTCATAAACTCATAATATAACTGTCATCGAAACCTTAAGCGTGCGGACCCTACGGGTTCGAGAACTATGTAGACATGACCGAGACACGTTTCCGATCAATAACCAATAGCGGAACCTGGATGCTCGTATTGGCTCCTACATATTCTACGAAGATCTTTATTGGTCAAACCGCATAACAACATACGTTTTTCCCTTTGTCATCGGTATGTTACTTGCCCGAGATTCGATCGTCGGTATCTCAATACCTAGTTCAATCTCGTTATTGGCAAGTCTCTTTACTCGTTCCGTAATGCATCGTCCCGCAACTAACTCATTAGTCACATTGCTTGCAAGGCTTATAGTGATGTGCATTATCGAGAGGGCCCAGAGATACCTCTCCGACAATCGAAGTGACAAAACCTAATCTCGAAATACACCAACTCAACATGTACCTTTGGAGACACCTGTAGAGCTCCTTTATAATCACCCAGTTACGTTGTGACGTTTGGTAGCACACAAAGTGTTCCTCCGGTAAACGGGAGTTGCATAATCTCATAGTTGTAGGAACATGTATAAGTCATGAAGAGAGCAATAGCAACATACTAAACTATCAAGTGCTAAGCTAACGGAATGGGTCAAGTCAATCACATCATTCTCCTAATGATGTGATCCCGTTAATCAAATCACAACTCATGTCTATGGTTAGGAAACATAACCATCTTTGATTAATGAGCTAGTCAAGTAGAGGCATACTAGTGACATTAAGTTTGTCTATGTATTCACACATGTATCATGTTTCCGGTTAATACAATTCTAGCATAAATAATAGACATTTATCATGAAATAAGTAAATAAATAATAACGTTATTATTGCCTCTAGGGCATATTTCCTTCATTGTCGAGCTCACCCACGCCTTCCTTAGAGCCGGCTATGCCCACCTCCCACAGGGCTAGCCTAGGATGTTCACCCTCAATGAGGTTCGTGACCGCGACGGCATCCTCCTACTTCTCACGGTCACCTTCACCAACCCATTTGACGCGCGCGAGCTCCTAGGCCAAGTCTTTTGGTGCGGCTGCGAGTCTATCTTCTTCATGATGTACAACATCTACACCAACTACGAGAGCGTCTTCCCCACTCCAAGCCAGATGCACTCCCTTCCCTACGATGACGAGGAGGAGGAGGAGGTGTGAAGTTGAAGACAGTGTTGAAGGGGCGCGCGACCAAGGTGGAAGAAGGAGGTCAACATGAAGATGTTCAAGAAGGGGTGCGAGCCCGAAGTCAAGCTTGTCATGTTTTCGTTTTATAGTTTTTACTTTGTTGCTTTTCTATGTCGTGCGTGCCGTGTCGTGTCGTGTCCGTGAACTTATCTATGGGTATCCATCTATGTGAGGGTACGGTGTGTTGCATCTTATCTATCCAAGTTATTATGTGTGTTAAAAAATGTCCGTGCCCAAACATATCATTTCTTCCCTAAACGAAGTCATGAACTAACATGCAAATTTATTCCCTTTAAATCCTAAACCAAGTGCCACGCTAACCAAAATCATGTGGCAGTGCAAACATAGTTTGCAACCCTCCAAAATTTCAGTGCAAAACAAAGGAAAACCACTCTCACGCGTGTGCAAACATTCAGTACAAAAAAAAGGTCTCACTATGTATACTTTCCTTCCCTACCCATGTTAAAGTCTTTCCATCTACCCTAGCGGTTACTAGCGCTGCCCTAAACTCCACAAACCCACGCGGTCCTGGGTTCGAGTCCCGAGCCGCACCAATTTTTTGTGCATTTTCCGCCCTTCATTTTTTAGACAAATCATTTTTTTCTCAATGTAATGCCCTTAAAAAATGTTCATTAATTTTGGCACCAGGTGTAAACCTCTACCAAAGCTGAGGCACATTTTCCATGACATTTTGGTCTTCTATTTAAATCACGGTGTATTTGAATTGGATTAATTGAATTGCTATTAAATATTTAACAGCTCCAAAAAAATTCTAAACTTAATTATTTGGCTCTGGAATAATTCAATTAGCTTCCACAAAAAGTTTCAGCATTATGATTTACTGCCTAAATTAAATCAGAAAATAAAACAGAAAACACACAAGAGAACCCCCAAATGGGCTAATTTGATCAGTTGGCCCATTAGTATAGCCGGCACTTGGCTCTACGCTCTGAATTTGGCCCACAGAGGAACATTTTTTTTAAAGAAAGCCAGAGCAGAGAGTTGCATTTCATTGATCAAAAGTTTCTGAATTCCTCATTTCTTCTCCCTTTTTTCAACATATTTACATGTTGGTCACTTCTTCTCTTTTTTTTCAACATTTAAGCAACTTTGACCAACATTTAAACTAGGTGACTTTCTCATACAATTTCAAGCTTGTAAATTCCTCCATAATTCATGCCTTTCCATACAATTTCAGCATTACAACCAGTGCGATTACCATACCTACAAATGCCCAAAAGTAATTACAAATGGGTATTGGTATTTGTGCGTGATCTTCAAGCTTCCTAACCTTCTTCTTCAACATCCTAAGCTCAACAGCTAGCTCTCTGTCAGTGCGTGCTTCGCCCTCCATCTCTTCTTCCGGAGCTCGTGCTACGGCCACTGTCATTTGTGGCAGCATGCGCAACCATTCTTCATGCTCTTCTTGCAGTTCATACATTAGAGTCTTGGCCAGAGCATCGATCCAAAGAAAGAAGCATGTCACCTGCATGAACGCCAAACAAATCAACCCATTTCTCAAAGATCCCGACCACGAAAATGGTGCAATTGCCCCGATTCTGCACAGCTTTGCGGTAGGTTTGAAGAAGACGTGCAAGGTACCAACAACCAAGAGGATAAGAGAAGAAGCAGTGAGCACAAGCTGCACGCAGAGCAAAGTGATGCCAAGAAGCTCAAGGAACAGACAGAAGCCCCAACGCTATTTATGAATAATTATGAAACATTATGAATAATGTTGTATTTCTGTTGAATGATGTTGGACCTATGTTAGAACTATGTTTGAATGATGTTGGACCTATGTTAGAACTTCAAATTTGACATGCTATATGAATGTTGTAATTCTTTCGAAACTTTGGTAAACTCACATTCATGAAAAATGTGCTAAAAAGAGCTCCAAAGGTAGGGAAAAATTGCCTCATTTCTAAGCAAGATTTTTTACCTTGTCTAGATGAGCCAAATAACTTTCCTACACATATATTCTATATACACCAACTATGTGCGTTGGTTTTTCCTTTTTTTGATTTTTTTTAAATTTTGTTTTGCTCATTTGAATTCTGGTCAAACCTAACTTTGACCAAGATTTAAACAAATCTAAAACATCAAAATGAAAAACTAAGCCTGGATCCTTCTTAGTCACTCCAAAATGAAGCTGTGGTGAGGTTTTTGAAATTTTCATGAAAAAATGCTAAAAAAGAGGGGTCCAAAGGTAGGGTAAACGACCTCATTTCTAAGCAAGGTTTTTTTCGACCTTGTCTAAACCAGCCAAATAACTTTCCTACACATATATTCTATATATATATATACAGACTATGTGCGCTGGTTTTTCCATTTTTTGATTTTTTTTAAAATTTGTTTTGCTCATTTGAATTCTGGTTAAACCTAACTTTGACCAAGATTTAAACAAGTCTAAAACATCAAAATGAAAAACTAAGCCTGGATCCTTCTTAGTCACTCCAAAATGAAGTTGTGGTGAGTTTTTTGAAATTTTCATGTTCATTTCCCCAAAACACTTCTCTTCACTTCATACAAGAGAGTTTGAGATACTTGAGATATCACATAATACACATGAACTTTTCATTTAAATGTATGTAAACCTTGTTAATCAACTTAAATCGTTAGTATATGACATAAGAAGACTATGTGAGCAGGTTTTCTATTTTTCTGATTTTTATTCAATTTATTATGCTCATTTGAAATTTGGTCAAACCTATGTTTGACTGCTCCAAACCCCTCCCAAACCCCACTAAACCTAGCGCTGAACAGGGACCGTCCATCTAACCCTAGCAGCAATCAAGGACCGTCGATCTAACCCTTCTAGAAGGAATCTGCGGGGAGGACGGGGGCGATCCGCGAGATGCAATCTGATTGGCTGGGAGATTGTTTTTTCTCAATAAGTATCGGGCGCGCTGGATGGACCGTTGGGCCGTCTCGCTGTCTGGTCCTGAGATCGCAGTTAATAACTCATCTCAGCCTTTCCAGGCCTGCATGCATGGGAAGGGCGGCGATGTGGGTTTGCATGCACGGGGGGCGGACGTGCATGCATGCGAGCGAGGCGAGCTAGGTGGTGATGCACATATTGATTCAGAGTTAGGCCATTGTTTCAGATTACGTAGTGGTTCAGATTACGGCAGTGAGTCAGATGCATGCGCCCGGTCAAAGAGCTTCCCTGTGAAGTGATTCAAATGCACACACGCATCCAATGCATCCTTTCCGCGCAAAAATTTAAGGGTACAAAATGTAACGGATAGACACACGCGTCCGGATTCACACACGCACCATTCTCATCCCTTCTCTCTTCCTCTCCCACCCACAGGCCTATAAATGGTGTGCCTCTCCTTCCTCTCCCACTCGCCACCCAAAAGCCAGATCCATTCTCTCCAACTTCAAACACCCAAGCTACCGAGCCCTCTCCAAGCGACCAAGTGAAGATGCAGTACATCAGGCCGACCTTCCTTCGTCCGCATGTCATGCCGGAGCTGCGCTACCCACCGGGCGTGCTCGTGGAGAGGGAGCTCCGTGTGTGGGCGACTTCAAGGTGGATGGGGTCCGTCGAGCTCACCCGCGCCTTCCTGATACGTCTCCAACGTATCTATATTTATGAAGCATTCATGCTATTATATTATCTATTTTGGATGTTTATGGGCTTTACTAAGCACTTTTATATTATTTTTGGGACTAACCTATTAACCGGAGGCCCAGCCCGTATTGTTGTTTTCTTGCCTATTTCAATGTTTCGAAGAAAAGGAATATCAAACGGAGTCCAAATGGAATGAAACCTTCAAAAAAGTTATTTTTGGAACGGAAGCAATCCAGGGGACTTGGAGTGCACGTAAGGGAAGCTTTGAGGTGGCCACGAGGCAGGGAGGCGCGCCCACCTCCCCTGGGCGCGTGCCCCACCCTCGTGGGCCCCTCGTGGCTCCCTTGACCGACTTCTTTCGCCTATATATATCCATATACCCTAAAAACATCAGGGAACACAATAGATCGTGAGTTCCACTGCCGCAAGCCTCTGTAGCCACCAAAAACCTCTCGGGAGCCCATTTCGGCACCCTGCCGGAGGGGGAACCCATCACCGGTTGCCATCTTCATCATCCCGGCGCTCTCCATGACGAGGAGGGAGTAGTTCACCCTCAGGGCTGAGGGTATGTACCAGTAGCTATGTGTTTGATCTCTCTCTCTCTCTCATGTTCTTGAGGTGATACGATCTTGATGTATCGCGAGCTTTGCTATTATAGTTGGATCTTATGATGTTTCTCCCCCTCTACTCTCTTGTAATGAGTTGAGTTTTCCCTTCGAAGTTATCTTATCGGATTGAGTCTTTAAGGATTTGAGAACACTTGATGTATGTCTTGCCGTGCTTATCTGTGGTGACAATGGGATATTCACGTGATCTACTTGATGTATGTTTTGGTGATCAACTTGCGGGTTCAGTGACCTTGTGAACTTATGCATAGGGGTTGGCACACGTTTTCTTCTTGACTTTCTGGTAGAAACTTTGGGGCACTCTTTAAAGTACTTTGTGTTGGTTGAATAGATGAATCTGAGATTGTGTGATGCATATCGTATAATCATGCCCACCGATACTTGAGGTGACAATGGAGTATCTAGGTGACATTAGGGTTTTGGTTGATTTGTATCTTAAGGTGTTATTCTAGTACGAACTCTATGATAGATCGAACGGAAAGAATAGCTTCATGTTATTTTACTACGGACTCTTGAATAGATAGAATAGAAAGGATAACTTTGAGGTGGTTTTGTACCCTACCATAATCTCTTCGTTTGTTCTCCGCTATTAGTGTCTTTGGAGTGACTCTTTGTTGCATGTTGAGGGATAGTTATATGATCCAGTCATGTTATTATTGTTGAGAGAACTTGCACTAGTGAAAGTATGAACCTTAGGCCTTGTTTCCTAGCATTGCAATACCGTTTACGTCACTTTTACCACTTGTTACCTTGCTGTTTTTATAATTTCAGATTACAAATACCCATATCTATCATCCATACTGCACTTGTAACACCATCTCTTCGCCGAACTAGTGCACCTATACAATTTACCATTGTATTGGGTGTGTTGGGGACATAAGAGACTCTTTGTTATTTGGTTGCAGGGTTGTTTGCGAGAGACCATCTTCATCCTACGCCTCCCACAGATTGATAAACCTTAGGTCATCCACTTGAGGGAAATTTGCTACTGTCCTACAAACCTCTGCACTTGGAGGCCCAACAACGTCTACAAGAAGAAGGTTGTGTAGTAGACATCAAGCTCTTTTCTGGCGCCGTTGCCGGGGAGGTGAGTGCTTGAATGTATATCTTTAGATCTTGCAATCAAATATTTTTGTTTCTTGTTTTATCACTAGTTTAGTCTATAAAAGAAAACTACAAAAAAATGTAATTGAGTTTGTCTCATACGCTTCATCTTTTTAATATATTTCGTGAGAATGATTGAAAGGAAAATTGTGCTCAAGTGCTAGAAGAAGTCTATAAAATGTTTGGCACTAAATCTTTGGATGATGAGAAAGATTGCAATGTTGTTAGTATGAATTCTTTGAATACCCATTATGCTAATGATATGCAAAGCCACAAGCTTGGGGATGATATGTTTTGATGAGCAAATTTATTATGATGAAAGCATGCCTCCTATTTATGATGATTATTGTGATGATATGTATGCCATAAAGAATAAACATAACCATGAAACTTGTCATCATGATTTTAATTTTCCAATGGATTATGCTTCACATGATATTTATTTTGTTGAGTTTGCTCCCACTACTATTGATGAGAATAAATTTGCTTATGTGGAGAGTAGTAAAATTTCTATGCAAGTAGATCATGAAAAGAATGCTTTAGATGCTGGTTATATTGTTGAATTCATTCATGATGCTACTGAAAATTATTATGAGGGAGGAACATATGCTTGTAGGAATTGCAATAATATCAAGTTTCCTCTCTATGTGTTGAAAATTTTGAAGCTATGTTTGTTTTGCCTTCCTATGCTAGTTGATTATTGTTCCAATAAGTTGTTTGCTCACAAAATCCCTATGCATAGGAAGTGGGTTAGACTTAAATGTGCTAGTTATATTCTTCATGATGCTCTCTTTATGTTTCAATTCTTATCTTTTATGTGAAAATCATTGAAATCATCATGCCTAGCTAGGGGCTTTAAACGTTAGCGCTTGTTGGGAGGCAACCCAATTTAATTTTGTTTCTTAATTTTTGTTCCTGTTTAGTAATAAATAATTCATATAGACTCTGGTTAGATGTGGTTTTATGTTTTAATTAGTGTTTGTGCCAAGTAGAACCTTTGGGAAGACTTGGGTGAAGTCTTTATGATCTTGCTGTAAAAAACAGAAACTTTAGCGCTCACGAGATTAGCTGCCATTTTATACTGGAGAGTGATTTTAGGTTCATTATTTTTGCATATGATTAATAGACAAATTCCTCAGGTCCAACAATTTAGTTCATAATTTTTGGAGTTACATAAGTATTCGAATGATACAGATTACTACAGACTGTTCTGTTATTGATAGATTCTGTTTTCTATGTGTTGTTTGCTTATTTTGACGAATCTATGAGTAGTATCGGAGGGTATGAACCATATAGAAGTTGGAATACAGTAGATATTACACCAATATGAATTTATAATGAATTCACAACAGTACCTAAGTGGTGATTTATTTTCTTATACTAACGGAGCTTACGAGTTTTGTGTTGAGTTTTGTGTTGTGAAGTTTTCAAGTTTTGGGTAAAGATTTGATGGACTATGGAATAAGGAGTGGCAAGAGCCTAAGCTTGGGGATGCCCAAGGCACTACAAGGTAATATTGAAGTACAACCAAGAGCCCAAGCTTGGGGATGCCCCGGAAGGCATCCCCTCTTTCGTCTTCATTCATCGGTAACTTTACTTGGAGCTATATTTTTATTCACCACATGATATGTGTTTTGCTTGGAGCGTCATTTTATTTTGTTAGTATTTGATTGATTTTATTTATAATAATGTTTTTCATCTCTATTTCCAATAAAAATTTTAAGGATAGCCTTTACCATGCTTATTTTGCAAGTATATATGTTGCTGTTTCAAAACAGAAAGTTTACCGCTGTTGCAAAAATTCCCTAGAAAAGTAAGAGAATGATATAATGTTGAAACTTTTTGCATATTGCGATATGATAAATCTCCTACAGTGTAGTATTTTTCTCATAATTTTTGGAGTTAGGAAAGTATGATGAATCTTGCATTCTTTACAGACTATACTGTTTTGACAGATTGCTGTTATGTTTGCATTGTTTGCATATGTTTGCTTGTTTAATGATTCTATTTGAGGATAGGAGTATTAAATATGGAGAGACATTTAGTATTAAATGTTGAATAATAATTTTAGTGATTTGGTACACTAGAAAATAATAAGGTTTTTGCATTGGTTTATACTAACTTATCTCACGAGTTCTTGTTGAGTTTGGTGTGGATGGAGCCTTCGAGATTTAGGAAACCTGGATATAAAAGGAATTAAGGAGACACAAAATCTCAAGATTGGGGATGCCCAAGGCACCCCAAGATAATATTTCAAGAAGTCTCAAGCATCTAAGCTTGGGGATGCCCCGGTAGGCATCCCACCTTTCTTCTTCAACAATTATCGGTTAGTATCGGTTGAACCTAAGTTTTTGCTTCTTCACATGAGTTGTGCTATCCTTGCAATGCCATTTAATTTTGTTTTTCTTGCTGTTTGAATAAAGTACTTAAGATCTGAAATACTTAAATGAGAGAGAGAGAGAGCCCTCACATAGCTAAATAATCATTTGACTACTCATTGATCTTCACTTATATCTTGTTGGAGTAGTTTGTCATTTACTCGTGTGCTTCACTTATATCCTATGAGTAAATGGTTGAATGATTTGAATTTAATAAATCTGAAATTATATTATGATAAATGATTGCATGAAAGAATATTGAAGTAAGAGAGATTTCACATATAAATATACTATCTTAGACATCTTCTATGATTGTGAGCCCCATTAATTATTTTCACCTGAGCAAATTAGTTGAAGTTGGACAAGGAAGATGATACGTCTCCAACGTATCTATAATTTATGAAGCATTCATGCTATTTTATTATCTGTTTTGAATGATTATGGGCTTTATTATACACTTTTATATTACTTTTGGGACTAACCTATTAACCGGAGGCCCAGCCCATATTGTTGTTTTATTGCCTGTTTCAGTATTTCGAAGAAAAGGAATATCAAACGGAGTCCAAACGGAATGAAACCTTCGGCAGCGTTATTTTTGGGAAGATTATCATCCTGGAGACTTGGAGTTCACGTCAGAAGATACTCGAGGAGCCCAGGAGATAGGGGCGCCCCCCCTACTAGGCGCGCCCCCCTGTCTCGTGGACCCCTCGAGCACCCCCCGACCGACTTCTTTCGCCTATATAAGCCTACGTATCCTAAAACCATCGGATATCAAGATAGATCGGGAGTTCCGCCGATGCAAGCCTCTATAGCCACCAAAACCCTCTCGGGAGCCTGTTCCGGCACCCTGCCGGAGGGGGAACCCATCACCGGTGCCATCTTCATCATCCCGACGCTATCCATGACAAGGAGGGAGTAGTTCACCCCCGGGGCTGAGGGTATGTACCAGTAGCTATGTGTTTGATCTCTCTCTCTCTCTCTCTCTCTCTCTCTCTCTCTCTCGTGTTCTCTCTATGGCACGATCTTGATGTATCACGAGCTTTGCTATTATAGTTGGATCTTATGATGTTTCTCCCCCTCTACTCTCTTGTAATGGATTGAGTTTCCCTCTTGAAGTTATCTTATCGGATTGAGTCTTTTATGAGAACACTTGATGTATGTCTTGCCGTGCTTATCTGTGGTGACAATGGGATATCATGTGCCACTTGATGTATGTTTTTGTGACCAACTTGCGGGTTCCGCCCATGAACCTATGCATAGTGGTTGGCACACGTTCTTGACTCTCTGGTAGAAACTTTGGGGCACTCTTTGAAGTAATTTGTGTTGGTTGAATAGATGAATCTGAGATTGTGTGATGCATATCGTATAATCATGCCCACGGATACTTGAGGTGACAATGGAGTATCTAGGTGACATTAGGGTTTTGGTTGATTTGTGTCTTAAGGTGTTATTGTAGTATGAACTCTTTAATAGATCGATCCAATAGAATAACTTTGAGGTGGTTTCGTACCCTACCATAATCACTTCGTTTGTTCTCCGCCATTAGTGGCTTTGGAGTGACTCTTTGTTGCATGTTGAGGGATTGTTATATGATCTATCTATGTTATAATTGTTGAGAGAACTTTCACTAGTGAAAGTATGAACCCTAGGCCTTGTTTTCTATCATTGCAATACCGTTTACGCTCACTTTTACCACTAGTTACCTTGCTGTCTTTATAATTTCAGATTACAAATAACTTTATCTACCATCCATATTGCACTTGTATCACCATCTCTTCGCCGAACTAGTGCACCTATACAATCTACCATTGTATTGGGTGTGTTGGGGACACAAGAGACCCTTTGTTATTTGGTTGCAGGGTTGTTTGAGAGAGACCATCTTCATCCTACGCCTCCAACGGATTGATAAACCTTAGGTCATCCACTTGAGGGAAATTTGCTACTGTCCTACAAACCTGTGCACTTGCAGGCCCAACAACGTCTACAAGAAGAAGGTTGTGTAGTAGACATCAAGCTCTTTGCTGGCTCCGTTGCCGGGGAGGCTAGGTAAAGGGCACTCACTCACACCCCGTCAACTAAGCTCTTTCTGGCGCCGTTGCCGGGGAGGCTAGGTAAAGGGCACTCACTCACACCCCGGCAACTAAGCTCTTTTCTAGCGCCGTTGCGGGGGAGGTGAGTGCTTGAAGGTATATCTTTAGATCTTGCAATCGAATCTTTTTATTTCTTGTTTTATCACTAGTTTAGTTTATAAAAGAAAACTACAAAAAAATGGAGTTAAGTTTGTCTCATACGCTTCGTCTTTTTAATATCTTTCGTGAGTATGATGGAAAGGAAAATTGTGCTCAAGTTCTAGAAGAAGAATGCATTAAAATGCTTGGTACTAAATCTTTGTATGATGAGCATGATTGCAATGTTGTTAGTATGAATTCCTTGGATATCCATGATGCTAATGATATGCAAAGCCACAAGCTTGGGGAAGCTATGTTTGATGAATATGATATTTTTTGTCCCCCAAGTTTTGATGAGCAAATTTATTATGATGAAAGCATGCCTCCTATTTATGATGATTATATTGATGAAAGTGGGTTTGGAAGAGTGTCAACTTTAGAAAGTAGTGATCCCACTATTTTGGAGGATATTTAATCTTATTGTGATGAACATGAAAGTGGATTTGGAAGAGTGTCAACTTTATTTAGTGATGATTCCACTATTTCGGAAGAGGTTCCAATTGATTATGAGAACAAAGTTGCTATCTATGATGATTATTGTGATGACTTGTATGCTATTAGGAATAATGATAACCATGAAACTTGTCATCATTATTTTAGTTTTCAATTGAATTATGCCTCACATGATAATTATTTTGTTGAGTTTGCTCCCACTACTATTCATGAGAAGAAATTTGCTTATGTGGAGAGTAGTAAATTTTCTATACTTGTAGATCATGAAAAGAATGCTTTAGGTGCTGGTTATATTGTTGAATTCATTCATGATGCTACTGAAAATTATTATGAGGGAGGAACATATGCTTGTAGGAATTGCAATAATGTCAAGTTTACTCCCTATGTGTTGAAAATTTTGAAGCTATGCTTGTTTTACCTTCCTATGCTTGTTGATTATTGTTCCCATAAGTTGTTTGCTCACAAAATCCCTATGCATAGGAAGTGGGTTAGACTTAAATGTGCTAGTCATATTCTTCATGATGCTCTTTTTATGTTTCAATTCTTATCTTTTATGTGAGCATCATTTCATCATGCCTAGCTAAAAAGGCATTAAAGAAAAGCGCTTGTTGGGAGACAACCCAATATTTACCCTTACTGTTTTTGTGTGCCCACATGATTATGATACTGTATTAATCATGTTTTATAGCTTTTGTTTCAATAAAGTGCCAAGTAGAACCTTTGGGAAGACTTGGGTGAAGTTTATGTGATCTTGCTGTAAAAAACAGAAACTTTTGCACTCACGAGATTAGCTGCCATATTTTACTGAAGAGTGATTTTAGGTTGATTCTTTTTGCATATGATTAATATACATATTCCTCAGGTCCACCAATTTATTTCAGAATTTTTTGAGTTCCAGAAGTATACGTTTGATACATATTACTACAGACTGTTCTATTTTTGACAGATTCTGTTTTCTATGTGTTGCTTGCTTATTTTGATGAATCTATGAGTAGTACCGGAGGGTATGAACCATATAAAATTTGGAATACAGTAGGTTTAACACCAATATGAATTTAGAATGAGTTCATTACAGTACCTAAGAGGTGATTTATTTTCTTATAATAACGGAGCATACGAATTTTGTGTTGAGTTTTGTGTGGTTGAAGTTTTCAAGTTTTGGGTAAGGATTCGATGGACTATGGAATAAGGAGTGGAAAGAGCCTAAGCTTGGGGATGCCCAAGGCACCCCAAGGTAATATTCAAGGACAACCAAGAGCCTAAGCTTGGGGATGCCCCGGAAGGCATCCCCTCTTTCGTGTTTGTTCATAGCTTTTGATAAAAAGAGAAACCATGATATGAGAGGAATTAAGGAGACACAAAAGTTCAAGCTTGGGGATGCCCAAGGCACCCCAAGATAATATTTCAAGAAGTCTCAAGCATCTAAGCTTGGGGGCATCCCACCTTTCTTCTTCAATAATCATCGGTCAGTATCGGTTGAGCCTAAGTTTTTGCTTCTTCACTTAGAGTTGTGCTATCCTTGCAATGTCATTTTGTTTTGTTTTGCTTGCTGTTTGAATACAATACCAAGATCTGAAATTCTTAAATGAGAGAGTCTTCATATAGCTGCATAATTATTTATCTACTCATTGATCTTCACTTATATCTTTTTGGAGTAGTTTTTCATTTACTCGTGTGCTTCACTTATATCCTATGAGTAAATGATTGAATGAGTTGAATGTCATAAATCTGAAATTATATATGTTTCATTTGCTTATCCCATGGGGAGTAATGACTTCACATCTAAGAAGTAGAGGTTGTAAATTTATTGACGGTTAGCAAGCATTGTATTAGTCATTTGAACAATTCATGAAAGAATATTGAAGGAAGAGAGATTTCACATATAAATATATTATCATAGACATCTTTTATAATTGTGAGCACTCATTAAGTATGACATGCTAAAGAGTTGATGTTGGACAAGGAAGACAACGTAATGGTTATGTTTTCTCACATCTCAGTTAAAGTATATTGTCATGGATCATTCAAACATGTTGAGCTTGCCTTTCCCCCTCATGCTAGCCAAAAATTCCTAGCACCAAGTAGAGATACTACTTGTGCTTCCAAATATCCTTAAACCTAGTTTTTGCCATGAGAGTCCACCATATCTACCTATGGATTGAGTAAGATCCTTCAAGTAAGTTGTCATCGGTGCAAGCAATAAAAATTGCTCTCTAAATATGCATGACTTATTAGTGTGGAGAAAATAAGCTTTGTACGAACTTGTTATGGAAGCAATAAAAGCAACGGACTGCATAATAAAGGTCCATATACAAGGGGCAATATAAAGTGATGTTCTTTTGCATTAAGATTTTGTGTATCCAACCCTAAGAGCGCATGGCAACCTCTGCTTCCCTCTGCGAAGGGTCTATCTTGTACTTTTTGTCTTTTACTTTATGCAAGAGTCAAGGTGATCTTCACCTTTCCCTTTTTCATTTTATCCTTTGGCAAGCACTTTGTGTTAGGGTGATCCTGATATATATATCCAATTGGATGTACGTTAGCATGAACTATTATTGTTGACATCACCCAAAGGTGAATACGTTTGGAGGCAACATTATAAGCCCCTATCTTTCTCTGTGTCTGATTAAAACTTCATAACCACAAGTATTGCGTGAGTGCAGCAATTGTAGAAGACTATATGATAGTTGAGTATGTGGAGTTTGCTATTCCTGAAAGTAAGATGAATTGCAATTGTTTGATGACTAAGAATGAATTTTGCTAGTTTTCAAGAGAGTTTATGGTCTATGCTTTAACATGTGAATTTGCTTGTTACTGGTTCATGAAAAGTTTTATGAGATGAACTACTGTTATGACATATTATCATGCTAGAAAAGGTGATTGAAATTATCATTGATCAAACTTGTGCACCTTCTAGCATTAACACTTCATAAATTCTTTCTTTAACATTTACCTACTCGAGGACGCGTAGGAATTAAGCTTGGGGATGTTGATACGTCTCCAACGTATCTATAATTTATGAAGCATTCATGCTATTTTATTATCTGTTTTGAATGATTATGGGCTTTATTATACACTTTTATATTACTTTTTGGACTAACCTATTAACCGGAGGCCCAGCCCATATTGCTGTTTTATTGCCTGTTTCAGTATTTCGAAGAAAAGGAATATCAAACGGAGTCCAAACGGAATGAAACCTTCAGCAGTGTTATTTTTGGGAAGATTATCATCTTGGAGACTTGGAGTTCACGTCAGAAGATACTCGAGGAGCCCAAGAGATAGGGGGCGCCCCCACCCTACTAGGCGTGCCCCCCTGTCTCGTGGACCCCTCGAGCACCCCCCGACCGACTTCTTTCGCCTATATAAGCCTACTTAACCTAAAACCATCGAATATCAAGATAGATCAGGAGTTCCGCCGCCGCAAGCCTGTGTAGCCACCAAAAACCTCTCGGGAGCCCGTTCCGGCACCCTGCCGGAGGGGGAACCCATCACCGGTGGCCATCTTCATCATCCCGACGTTATCCATGACGAGGAGGGAGTAGTTCACCCTCGGGGATGAGGGTATGTACCAGTAGCTATGTGTTTGATCTCTCTCTCGTGTTCTCTCTATGGCACGATCTTGATGTATCGCGAGCTTTGCTATTATAGTTGGATCTTATGATGTTTCTCCCCCTCTACTCTCTTGTAATGGATTGGGTTTCCCTCTTGAAGTTATCTTATCGGATTGAGTCTTTTATGAGAACACTTGATGTATGTCTTGTCATGCTTATCTGTGGTGACAATGGGATATCATGTGCCACTTGATGTATGTTTTGGTGACCAACTTGTGGGTTCCGCCCACGAACCTATGCATAGGGGTTGTCACACGTTCTTGACTCTCCGGTAGAAACTTTGGGGCACTCTTTGAAGTACTTTGTGTTGGTTGAATAGATAAATCTGAGATTGTGTGATGCATATCGTATAATCATGCCCACGGATACTTGAGGTGATAATGCAGTATCTAGGTGACATTAGGGTTTTGGTTGATTTGTGTCTTAAGGTGTTATTGTAGTACAACTCTTTAATAGATCGATCCAAAAGAATAACTTTGAGGTGGTTTCGTACCCTACCATAATCTCTCCGTTTGTTCTCCGCTATTAGTGGCTTTGGAGTGACTCTTTGTTGCATGTTGAGGATTGGTATATGATCTATCTATGTTATTATTGTTGAGAGAACTTGCACTAGTGAAAGTATGAACCCTAGGCCTTGTTTCCTATCATTGCAATACCGTTTACGCTCACTTTTACCACTAGTTACCTTGCTGTCTTTATAATTTCAGATTACAAATACCTTTATCTACCATCCATATTGCACTTGTATCACCATCTCGTCGCCGAACTAGTGCACCTATACAATCTACCATTGTATTGGGTGTGTTGGGGACACAAGAGACCCTTTGTTATTTGGTTGTAGGGTTGTTTGAGAGAGACCATCTTCATCCTACGCTTCCAATGGATTGATAAACCTTAGATCATCCACTTGAGGGAAATTTGCTACTGTCCTACAAATCTATGCACTTGCAGGCCCAACAAGGTCTACAAGAAGAAGGTTGTGTAGTAGACATCAGAAGACAACATAATGAGTTATGCTTGGGTATATTTGTATAGAAGTTATATTGTTATAGATCCTCCAACATGTGGTGCTTACTATTTAGAATCCTTTGCTAGCCAAATATCTGTACTAAGCGGGAATACTGCTTGTGCATCAAAATCCCTTGAACCAAGTTTCTTCCATGAGTGTCCACCATACCTACCTATATGCGGTATTTACCTGCCGTTCCAAGTAAATTTGCATGTGCCAAACTCTAAACCTTCAAATAATAATTTGTTTTGTATGCTCGAGTCGCTCATGTAGCGACTAGGGGCTGTCAGCATCTTCCATGCTAGGTGGGTTATTCTCACAATGAGTGGACTCCACTCATCATTCACGAGAAAAATGGCTGGTAACTGGGATGCCCAGTCCCATGATCAAAAGATCAAAATCAAATCAAAAATAATTGCAAAAAAATCTCCCCCAGGATTGATGTTAGTTGGAGGCACCCGTTATTTCGGGCAAACCATGGATTGATGATTGTTGGTGGAGGGGGAGTAAAAACTTTACCACTCTGTTTGGGAATGGCCTATATTGTATGTAGTATGGAAGATATTGGGAACTCTTGATTGTTATGTTGACAATGAAAGCATACCTCTCAAAATTATTTTCATCTCTATTTCAAAATCGAGCTCTGGCACCTCTGGAAATCCCTGCTTCCCTCTGCGAAGGGCCTATCTTTTACTTTTATGCAAGAGTCAGTAATATTCCTTCTCATTCCTACCTACTCTTTAGTTGGCAAGCATCGTGTGTTGGGGAAAGATCTAAGCATATATGGCCATGCAAATATATTTGATCATGAATTATTATTGTTGACAATTATCTATATGATAAGTGAGTTGGGAGGCAAAACACTAAGCCCCTATCTTTCTCTGTGTTTGATGTATGCTATTTGTTCTAAGAATATGCTTTGAGTGGTAGCAATCATGGAAGACTATATAATAGTTGAGTATGTGGAGTTTGCTAAATCAAAGCTCTGACATAGACCCTTCCTGAAAATAAGATGAATTGTAATTGTTTGATGACCGAGAATGACGTTTGCTAGTTTTCAAGAATGTTTATGGTCTATGCTTTAACATGTGAATAGCTTGTTACTTGATCTTGAGAAGTTTTATGAGATGAACTACTGTTATGACATATAATCATGCTAGAAAAGGTGATTGAAATTATCATTGATCAAACTTGTGCACCTGCTAGCATTCACACTTCATAAATTCTTTCTTTTATCATTTACCTACTCGAGGACGAGCAGGAATTAAGCTTGGGGATGTTGATATGTCTCCAACGTATCTATAATTTATGAAGCATCCATGCTATTATATTATCTGTTTTGGATGTTTATGGGCTTTACTAAGCACTTTTATATTATTTTTGGGACTAACCTATTAACTTGGACGAGCAGGGTTTTGGTTGATTTGTATCTTAAGGTGTTATTCTAGTACGAACTCTATGATAGATCGAACGGAAAGAATAGCTTCATGTTATTTTACTACGGACTCTTGAATGGATAGAACAGAAAGGATAACTTTGAGGTGGTTTCGTACCCTACCATAATCTCTTTGTTTGTTCTCCGCTATTAGTGTCTTTGGAGTGACTCTTTGTTGCATGTTGAGGGATAGTTATATGATCCAGTCATGTTATTATTGTTGAGAGAACTTGCACTAGTGAAAGTATGAACCTTATGCCTTGTTTCCTAGCATTGCAATACCGTTTACGTCATTTTTACCACTTGTTACCTTGCTGTTTTTATAATTTCAGATTACAAATACCCATATCTATCATCCATACTGCACTTGTAACACCATCTCTTCGCCAAACTAGTGCACCTATACAATTTACCATTGTATTGGGTGTGTTGGGGACACAAGAGACTCTTTGTTATTTGGTTGCAGGGTTGTTTGAGAGAGACCATCTTCAGCCTACACCTCCCACGAATTGATAAACCTTAGGTCATCCACTTGAGGGAAATTTGTTACTATCTTACAAACCTCTGCACTTGAAGGCCCAACAATGTCTACAAGAAGAAGGTTGTGTAGTAGACATCACTTCCTCAGAGCCGGCTATGCCCACCTCCCACGGGGCTCGCCTAGGATGTTCACCCTCAACGAGGTTCGTAACCGCGGCGGCATCCTCCTACTGCTCACGGTCACCTTCACCAACCCATTTGACGCGCGCGAGCTCCTCGGCCAAGTCTTTTGGTGCGGCTGCGAGTCTATCTTCTTCACGCTGTACAACATCTACACCAAGTACGAGAGCGTCTTCCCCACTCCAAGCCAGATGCACTCCCTTCCCTACGACGACGAGGAGGAGGAGGTGTGAAGTTGAAGACGGTGTTGAAGGGGCGCGCGGCCAAGGTGGAAGAAGGAGGTCAACATGAAGATGTTCAAGAAGGGGTGCGAACCCAGAGTCAAGCTTGTCATGTTTTCGTTTTATCGTTTTTATTTTGTTGCTTTTCTATGTTGTGCGTGTCGTGCTGTGTCGTGTCGTGTCCGTGAACTTATCTATGGGTATCCATCTATGTAAGGGTACGGTGTGTTGCAGCTTATCTATCCAAGTTATTAAGTGTGTTAAAAAATGTTCGTACTCAAACATATCATTTCTTCCCTAAACAAAGTCATGAACTAACATGCAAATTTATTCCCTTTAAATCCTAAACCAAGTGCCACGCTAACCAAAATCATGTGGTAGTGCAAACATACGTTTGCAACCCTTCAAAATTTGAGTGCAAAACAAAGGAAAACCACTCTCACACGTGTGCAAACATTCAGTACAAACAAACGGTCTCACTATGCATACTTTTCTTACCTACCCATGTCAAAGTCTTTCCATCTGCCCTAGCGGTTACCAGCGCAACCCTAAATGCCACAAACGCACGCGGTCCTGGGTTCGAGTCCCCAACCACACCAATTTTTTGTGCATTTTTCACCCTTCATTTTTTAGATAAATTAGTTTTTCCTCAATGTAATGCCCTTAAAAAATGTTCATTAATTTTGGCACCAGGTGTAAACCTCTACCAGAGCTGAGGCACATTTTCATGACATTTTGGTCTTTGATTTAAATCATGGTGTATTTGAATTGGAGTAATTAAATTGCTATTAAATATTTAACATCTCCAAAAAAAATTCTAAACTTAATTATTTGGTTCTGGAGTAATTCAATTAGCTTCCACAAAAAATTTCAGCATTATGATTTACTGCCTAAATTAAATCAGAATAGAAAACAGAAAAACACGCAAGAGAACCCCCAAATGGGCCTAATTGGATCAGTTGGTCCATTAGTCTAGCCGGCACTTGGCTCTACACTCTGAATTTGGCCCACAGAGGAACCTTTTTTTAACAGAAAGGCAGAGCAGAGAGCTGCATTTCATTGATCAACAGTTTCTGAATTCCTCATTTCTTCTCCCTTTTTTCAACATATTTACATGTTGGTCACTTCTTCTCTCTCTTTTTTCAACATTTAAACAACTTTGACCAACATTTAAACTATGTGAATTTCTCATACAATTTCAAGCTTGTAAATTCCTCCATAATTCATGCCTTTCCATACAATTTCAACATTACACCCAGTGCGATTACCATACCTACAAATGCCTAAAAGTAATTGCAAATGGGTATTGGTATTTGTACTTTATCTTTAAGCTTCCTAACTTTCTTCTTCAACATTCTAAGCTCAACAGCTAGCTCTCTGTCAGTGCGTGCTTCGCCCTCCATCTCTTCTTCCGGAGCTTGTGCTGCGGCCACTACCGTTTGTGGCAGCATGCGCAACCATTCTTCATGCTCTTCTTGCAGTTCATTCATCAGAGTCTTGGCCAGAGCATCGACCCAAAGAAAGAAGCATGTCACCTGCATGAACGCCAAACAGATCAACCCATTGCTCAAAGATCCCGACCACGAAAATGGTGCAATGACCATAATATAAGAGCGTTTATCAGACTACAACCATTTAGATATAGAAATTTGGATCACCACCATTTTAGGGCGGTATCAAATTAAGTTTTTTTGTGAGACAACGGTACCAAATTTGTGTTTTTTTCAAAGGCCACGTAAAGGCCGTCATATGAGGCCTAAAGTAAACTGGATCCAGATGTCCGGGATATGTTTAGTTGCGTCCCGGTCCAACTTTGTGTAATAAAAGCCTAGTTCTGCCGTCGTCAACTGGTTCATGACCCAAAACCCACCTTCAGTTCCGAGCTCGCAATTGTTTGGCACGCGAGCGTTGTTTCTCGCTTTACGCGAGTTGGAAGGGATAGTTTATGGCGATGCTAGCCACTGCGCTATGTGTGGAGTTCGTGATGATATGTAGGACGCGACCTACTTAAGGTAAAAAAGCTTTTTTCTCCACTGTTTTTTTGTTTTTTTTTCGGGTTTTCTTCTTTGCTGTTTGCTTTTCTTTTTTCTTCTACATTTTTATTTGGTTTTATTTTTTCTTCTCCATTTTTCTGTTTGGTTTTCTTTTTTCTTCTTCATTTTTTCTTTTTCTTTTTTGTTTTTTTGTTTGTTTCTTTTTGTTTTTCATTCATTTTTTCAAATAATTGTTCAACATTTTTCAAATATTTGTTCAACATTTTCATATACATGATCAACATGTTTTTCAAATACTTGTTCATTTTTATTAGAATAGTTGTTCAACAATTTTCAAATACTTGTTTAACATTTTTTTATACTTGTCCAACATTTTTTAAATACATGATCACATTTTTCAAATACTCCTTCAACATTTTCTAAATACTTGTTCACCATTTTTTAAATGTATGATTAATATTTTTCTAAATATTAAGTAAATGTTTTTGTATATACTCCTATATGTTTAGGCTATTTGAAAGTGTAAATAAACTTAAAAAACGGAATAAAAAACGAAATAAAAACGTGAAAAAAAAGAAAGAAAATGAGGCCGTGTAGCACGCGAACCTGGGTCGGCCCATATGCTCGCGCGCTTCAGCCTCGATTCGCTGAACGCGAGGCATAGCGATGCCCGTCTGTTACTCAAAAAAAAAAAGAAAAAAAGCGATGCCCGTCTCGCCGCGCCTCCCTCTTCCAGAGTCCCGTCTTCCCCGCTACACGAGCCCCCCGCGTCCTCGCGCCAAAACCAAAACCCTAGCCCACCCCCACCAATGGCGGAGACCGACGCTAGCGCCAGGACAAGCGAGCCCGCGCAAGCGAAAGCGCCGGTCACGGCTACGGAAACGGCGGCTGGGACCGTGCCGACGCCGATGGCGGAGGAGGGGGCGGTGCCTCCACCCGGTCTCGATTATAAGAGGAAGCTTGGTGAGACAGAAGGGGAGGAGGCGATGCTGCCGATGGACGCGGAGCAGGGTGGCGGCGGCGCCGAGGATCGGGCTGGGGTGGGATGAGAAGGGGGGGAGGAGACGGCGGAGACAGGGTCCAGGCGGCCGCGCGGCGACGGCGAGGGCAACGGGTCAGGTATATTATTCGCCGTTCTCTTTTTTACATCGTCTCGGTTTGATGCGCGTTGTATTTGTGTAATATGTCTAGGCGTGCTAGATTTTGCGCAATCTCTACGCTGATTCGCGATTTTTTCGGAGCAATGCCAATGAGGGTTGAGTTGGTATGGGTAAGGATTGCATATGGTGCTCTTGCTCAATTTTAAAACCAATCAAAGGGGTTAAAAATGTTTTTTTCATTGAGTTGTTTGTGTAATTCCCATAGTTGTTGACTTATAGCGAATATGAGTTGCAATTGTCGTATTACATTACATTGTTATCATGAATAAGATTGTTTATTTTTTCTTATCTGCACTAGGTATTACTCAAATTGAAGTGCATGAACCTGAAACATCAGAATCGGTGAATGGGGATGCTCCTTTCAATGAAAGCATGCTGTGTAGCTCTGAGGTAACCATTCCAAAAGAATGTTCAGAACATCGTCAAGAGGACAATGTACCCTCACCAGAACAGCAGAGTGCTGTAGGGCTTACCCAAGAAGTGACGCGAAAAATTGAAATTACTCAAAGCAAGGTACTGTCTACTTATCCTTGTTATTATGTCCAGTGCTTATTTCTGCGTGAATATACATATTCTAGTTGCTGCATTGCCCCCAAAATATCTGATCATTTAGTGTGAATTATCCAATAGGCAAGAATTAGGTCGTAAGCAAGCAAGAGACACATTTTACTTGGAAGTTAATTTGTGATGATATTTCTATGCACGTATTCCCCGAAATCTTTAAATTGGAATTCACTTTCAGACCATTTCTCCATTTTGTTACGCTAAGCTGTTAGCTGAATGTGGAAGACGAGTATTGTAGGCAGGTGTTTTGATTGGTAAATCTGGGGAAACTATCAGGTGCCTGGGGATCGCCTCAGATTAAAATCCAGATTGTGGAATATGATGAAGCTGACCCAAATTAAATCATATCCTTTCGCAGGTTGATGTAGGTGATTCATGTACACCCGCTGCTAGAAGTTTTGGGACTCCGCGATCTGGTGCTGAGCAAGCGGACATCCATGTCCCAAATGAGAAGGTGAGGCTTTAAAAAAAATCTCGGCCATAAAATTTACTCAAGCGCTCTGATATATTTCCTTTTATCATAATATGTAGGCTGGGTTGGTCATTGGGGAGGGAGGTGAGACCATTAAGGCTCTAAAAACTAAGTCTGGGTCCGACATTCAGGTTAGTGCATGCATATTTTTTATTCACTTCAAAATGAAAACTAATATCCTTTTTTGTAGTTAATCCCGCAACATCTCCCAGAAGGTGATATTTCCACAGAAAGAAAAATACGACTTACTGGGAGTTGGAATCAAATAGAGATTGCAAGAACAATGGTCCTAGAACTCATCAGTCAGGTGCTTCTGGCACTTATCTATATCTGTATTTATAATCTGTTGCATTGCTCTCCATGCTATTTGAAGGTTTTAAGGGGAACTATATATTTGTTTTTTAGTATTATACATGTCGTGTCTGCGTGAAGTTAAAACCATGTTTGCTACATGCGCTTTATGTTTTCAAATGTTGCTTGCACCTTTTATGTTACCATGATTGAGCAAATATTTGAGTTTTACTAGACTGCTGGCATTAGCTATCCATCTTGATTGTAAGGCATAATAAGTTTAACTAGACTGCTGGCATTAGCTTGTAACTTATCATCTATGTTGATCGTATGATATCTCCATGACAGTTTTGCATCTGACTGTTGTAACCTTCATTGATATCCCTGGTAGCTATGAACCATATGATAGGTATTATTTCTTTTTTCCATCCATCGGTGCAGAAAGTTGTATGCTCTTCAACTATGTGATCACAATGTCAAGGCCTTAACGTTTTTGGTTGTTCATGACCCCTGGGATCTTAGAAAGATAAATTCAACAACTAAATTGCTTTATTTTAAGAGTTCTTTTGGCTAGATGATGGTTCACAGTGCTGATACAGCTCTATAATATATTTGGGTTCAGTAATTCATTATTCTCCATCACCCACTGTTGTACAGAAGATGGGTAGTCGGGCTTTGTTCTTCAGCAGTGGTAAGACCTAAGCCACTTACGTCTGTCATATATGCCTTGTGGCATTAGTGGCATATCACTTTGATACTCATTTTTCCCCGACAATTGGCATCCTTATGTTTGCAGAGTTCTGTGTCATGTTTGGAAGTATACATGATATTCTACGTGTCTCAGTTATGCATCAGATAAAGTGAATCTAAGCCAACCTTCTTTTTTCCTTGTAAACTTCTTGCCAATTCTTGCCTTTTGGAGTATTCACCATGGAAACTTTGCATGCCCATCTATTGGGTTTTCTATATTGGCTTATTATATATCTATATTCTTTTTTAGAGGAATGATATATATTCTGTCAGCTCAATAACACTTCATGTTTTATTGTGGTTATTTTGTGCCTGTAGAGGCCTTACTACATCTCTTGAGTTTGTCATGCATGACAACTTGTTGTGTTCATCTTGTAAATGTTTGTCCATTTTTCTACTTTGCAAGTTATCGAAGTAGATGTCATGCATATTTTGTAGCCGCAAGTCCTGCCCATTCAAGTATATCCTTCTAGTTACAGCAGATTAGTTTGGTGTATTTCAGTTCCCTTGTTTATGTTTAAATCTTTTTTCTCTATCTGATAGTCTTGTGATCTTTTGTGATCAGTCTCCTGGATCAAGTTTACAAACTGAGCCTAGTAGAGCGCCTCAATGTGTTGTGGACAATGGCTATGACTGCCCGGGAGATATGTATTATCAGAACCCACAATATCATCTTGATGGTGGTACAGGTCAGGCACCTTATCAGGGTGGTTGTTATGACTATTATGCCTCTTACAACATATACTCAGCTAGAGGTCCTCCCAGTGGCGTTCAAGCTCCAATGTACGACTCAGCTAGAGGTCCTAGTGGTGCTCAAGCTCCAATACACTACCGCAACTGGAGTCCTCAAGTACCTGTTGGTTATACTAGCAGTTACCAACACTCTGCCCCGGGCCAACTTACATATGCGCAAGGGTATGATAATGGGCAGTGCCACGGGCAGCAGTCGTTTCAGCCAGTGTACCAGTCTTACCCTCCACAGCAAGATCCCTATGGAAAGTCTGCTTTTGGTGGAGCTCAGCTGCAAGGCTACGACATTCCTATGCCAGGCACAAACTACCATGGACCAACTCCAGCCCAGCAGCCATATGCATTACAGAGCTCAACCGTGCCACCTCAACCAGGACTTGGTTATGGTCAGTCCTATGGTGCAACTGCTGGTGCTATTCATGGGTACGTTCAATCTTCAAGTGGTTGTCAGCAGCCAGCGAGCCAGGCCACTTCGGCCTACCCCCAGCAAGTAATGCAGCCCGACGTATATGGGCAGTATCCATCGACTCAGCCGGGTTACACTGATCAGGCGATTGCTAACAATGCAAACTATCATCAGCAGCCAGCGAGTCATGTCGCTTTGGCCTACCCACAGCAAGGAATGCTGCCCGGTGTCTATTGGCAGTATCCATCGACTCAGCCTGTGTATACCAATCACGCAGTTGCTAACAATGAAAACTATCAGCAGCTAGCATGCCATGCTGCTGCGGCCTACCCACAGCAAGGGTCGCAGCCCGGAGTTTATGGGCAGCATCCGTTGTACACTGGCCAGGCGGGCGCTAACAATCCAGGGAATGCAGCAGGGTCCGTCGACCCAGCCGGGGTACACTGATCAAGACGGGTGCAACGGGGGCTCAGCTGAAGCTACTGCAAATGTCAGCTAGCCTGCGGCAGGACATGATTCAGTTCCAGAAGGCGATGCTGTTTACCAGGCACAGGGAGGAAATGCACAGCCTCATGAAACTGGCGATGAGCAGCCTGATGCATCTTCCACCTCGCAGGCCAGTTGAGTTAGCTAGATAAGACTCTGATCAGCTCAATAGGGTTTTTGGCACAGGAGGAAATGTTTTTCCGAAGGAGAAACAAGTTGGGTCATCTGAATTTTGGTCGTGGTGTATTGACTGGATGATCTGCTTAGCGTCAGTCTTGTAACGTTTTTGCAGTTTGGATCACTCCCATCTCCCCATGATTTAGTTCATGGATGGGTGCGCTTGTGATTGATTGACGCTAGGTCCTGTGGTTTATTTTTCAAGAACACCTCGAGAGGGGTTCCTGCACTTCATTAAGAAGAAGAGAGTCGGTCCGGTTTATAAGGGAGACCGGACCCGAAAACCTAACATTCTCTACTAATCAGGGGAAACCGAATAAAAACCCCAAAAGAAAGAAAAAAGTAAACGGAAAAAAGAGGCACTGGAAACTTGGGATAGGGACAGGACAAATGGTCGTGTGGTTTATGCTTCCTCGATGGTAAGCAGCTCTGCAGATTAGACAACAAAAGCATTTCATCCATAGAACAGTTTTTGTTCAAACCAACCATGCAAGAGGACTGCATGTTATACATACAGCATTAGATAATGAAAAGCATTTCAAGATCCAATTTATACATCCAAACCGACGCTCAAGAAAGGACACGTCCGCGCGGACCATTCAATCACCGAAGAACGGCGCCGCCTTGCTTGCTCAACTCGACGTTCAGCACTGGGCTGTCCTCACCGCGAGATGCCGGCATGGATCATCATCAAAGCAGTGGCAACTGGACGGTCCCGGAGCGCGCGAGTAGGCAGGCGACGTTGAGGGCATTGTCGACGCAGAAGTTGTGCCACCCGTAGCGTTGCCCCGCCGGTTCACGGGCCACTGCTCCCCGCACATCTGCAACAATAACAACCTTGAGCACCGCAGGATGTGCTGTAGTTGGTCACCTGTCGACAGCTAAATAATGGGTCGGATAGCCAGACGCCCAGACCAAATCAGGGACCGTGAGCAGCAAACAAAAACCGATGTAAACAAATCTACATCTACAATACTACGCCTTTAACCCCAGAAAACTGTCTTACACCGTGCAGATCAGAACATGCGTCATTCAACCGCTAGCACTACCCGCATTACAGACTGACAGTCTATGTTGCCTGAAACAACGAACAGATCTCTAAGCTCAGTCGGAGGAAACACTCATAACCCATCTCCGACGATCTGGAGGGCTACAAAAATTTCATCGAAATATTTCCCGCTGCAGAGTTTAGACGACATGAAGGGGAATCACAGACTGCAGGGTGGACGGATGAAACATGACGGAAGTCACGGCGATATAACAGAATGAAATTGGAACTAGGTTGCGCGAGTCGTACTGTTTGGGACGAGAAAATCCGTCTTCTCAGACAGCACATCCATGTCGTCCACGTTAACCGGGTTGTCATCCTCACCGCTGAGTGCTCTGCTCATCAGCTCCTCCCAGAAATCATCATGCAACGCCCCCTGGGCTCTGTTCTGCTGCACTTCACAGGTACCGAGACCAAAATCCTGTGGCTTTACACCGTTAGTGTCGACGCCTGAGTCGTTGAGATCAGATGGAATCACATCAACAAGGAGTTCCGCCGCACCTTCCAGGTCAGGTGGGATCCCATCAGCAAGGAGTGCTGTCGAACTTTCCAGCTCAGATGGGACGCCGTCAGCAAGGAGTTCCACCGACCCCTCTCCAAGAAGTTCCACTGACTCATGGGGATCAGACAGAACAGGTGACTCTTGCTCCAGGCTGCCACTAGCACCCATGTCATCAGCTTCAGGACCCTGACCGATGCTACGCCTCCTTTTCTTTGACATAGCGTCATGGAGCTCCTTCCTCACCCCATTCAGGGAAATCAGTTGCTTCAATAATTCAGGTTTCTGGAAGACACGTGCCAGGAATGCTGTCATTTGCTGCTGCTTCCGCTCGGTTCCATGTAGCCTCTCCTCCATGCCTTTCAGGTGCGTTTTCATGCTCTGCTGTTCCTGCCTTAGCTTCACCACTTCTGCCATCAATAGTTGCTTGTCCCTTTTCAGCTGGTCGGTATCTGTATGATTTCCAAAGTGTCCCACCTCAAGGTATGATCCAAGAGATTGCTGATTTGAAGCAGTATTAGCGGGAGGTCTTCGACGTCTGATGTTCTTCAGAAGGTGCCTCTGTCCCCGTAGAAAACCCTCATTGGCAAACTCCCATCGATCAGGATCCACCTTTCTGAAACCCTGACAAGCGAACAAACAGCATACCAGGGAAAGGTTACTTCCAGGAGACTTCTAATGCAAGTGTGTAGCAACATGTTAATTCTTTCTCAACATCGAAAAAACAACACGCTATATTTACATTTTACTTCTTTTTGGACCATAAGCCATGACAGTACCAAGAGATGGAACTGCAACAGGATATCTTCTGGTTACCTCTTTAGAACATGTTTAAATGCACCGTTCAGTTGTTTCTTCACTACATTTGTTCAAAACTCTTCTTTCATCTTCATCCTTTTTTTTGAAGGAAAAAAATAAAAAAAATGTACTCCCTCCGTTTTTATTTACTCTGCACATTAGATTTGACTGAAGTCAAACTTCGTAAAGTTTGACCAAATTTATAGAAAACAATATAAACATTCACCATAACAAATCTATATGATGTGAAAATACATTCAATAATGGATCAAATGGTATTGTTATTGTACATGTTAATATTTTTGTTTATAATCTTTGTCAAAGTTTACAAAGCTTGACTTTCACCAAAGCTAATACGCGGACTAAATAAAAACGGAGGGAGTAGTAAAAAAGAAAAGAACTATCGACTCTTATAGAAGAATAAAAGATGTTGATCGATAAAATGTTGAACTCAATTTAGAATACAACCTTTATTCGGTCAAAAGGTCCCAAAAATGAGAGGGGGAATGCACATTAACCACTAAACAGGGAGAGCGGGTAACAACAGTGCAACAGCATCAGTTTACCTAATGTCAAGTGAATTTACTCATAAATATAACACTAGCAGGGTAAAGAAAAATGAATGTGAACACACGGCTTTAACATTTTGCTGACCCAGTGTTGATTTCCTTTTTATGGTAACAGGAGAAAAAAGGAACTTAGGATAGTAATTCACGACAAATTGTTAAAATACAGCTTTTACTTATATCTCACCAAAGTTCCATTCAACTAAAGTGTGTCAATATGCTTCTTTATTAACTTCAGTTTTTCTGCTTGTGATTCCCTATGCTTTTCTACAGAATAAACTGTAATAGGACATTATATCATTCCTATTCACCTCGGGGAATTAGCTCTGCTTGTTTTAGTGTACTACCAAGTACCAACATGTTCTTACGTAGTAAACAATCACCCTAATCATAAAGAAAGAGAGCTGATATCGGCACTATTCACCAGACTAGTTAATACTCCCTCCATATCACAAATAAGTGACACTAGACACTGACACGCTCTTCAATGCAACTTTAACCACTGATTTATAATACAATATATGTGCAAGCCTTACAAAATATAATATTCCAGAAATACCTCCCGAGACAACTATATAACATATCAATTTCAAATTTGCAAATGGAATAATTAAAATCTATTCATAGTTACAGTTCTAAAAGTTTGGCAGAATATGTGTCTAAAATGTCACTTATTTATGATCTGGAGGGAGTAACATACAACAACCTTCAACATCCAACTTTTTAATGTACTTCGCCAAGTTGGCAAAAAAGGGGAAGGAGACTGCAAACATAACCACTGCATTGTGAAAGTAGGTAATAGCACAGTGCAACATCCATATGAATTATGAAGATAAACATTTCACAGTGCATATGACCTAAGATGGCACCATGCACATGCTCACAAAGAAGTCCAAAGAATGTGGTACTCCACGAATATATTCCAACTGCTATTAATTCAGCAAGAGGAGGTTCTAATACAAAGGCATGAAGTAAACAACTGTACAACACATGCAAGACAATGTTGCAGTTCATTATCTTATGAAAAAAATATGACACTAGCAGGGTAAGGATAAATGCATGTGAAACAAGCAGAATGACCTTTTTCCTCTACAAGTTCTTTCCTCTTGATGATGACATAAAATATATAGTACGTTGGAGCAGTAGTCCGCAAGAACAGGTAAAGTCCAAGGTTTTACCCAGCACATCCAGCTCAACAGGCAAAACTTTTGTGAATGTGTTGCATTCTTATTAACTGAAGTTTACTAGCGAGGGGTTCCTGTGCACTTTTCTACATAAATACTCCATCTGTCTCAAAATGTAAGACATTTAGTATTATGTAACTGGGTACATAAAGTCCTATGCACTTCTAGGAATTCTTTTTTTGTTTTGAAGCCGTTATGCACTTCTAGGATTCAGGTCTGCTTGTTTAGTTTAATGCCACCAATTTTCTGAAGTGCAAGATGTCCTGCTCATAATAAACAAGAGATGGTATCCCCACTGTTGAACCAGAATAGTCAATAGTATTCTGCAGTTGTAACTGACTCTTTTTCTGTACTTCTCTTCACCAAATTTGGCAACACAATCTCAATGGCTAAATCACATCAATTTCACAGGTAACAATCACAGCATTGCATTTGGGAGCATCAAGAACATGCAAAGACGGCAACCTTCACTCGCATCGAGGCATAACAAATCAGTTGCATTGCAAATTTGCAAGAGGGGTCAAGGGAATCGAGGCTTCGTAGCTTACATAGGTGTTGAGCTGCTTGACAAAGCTGGAGAAGTTGCTGTGCTTGAAGTGCCTCGGCAGCAGCACTGTGGAGAAGTGGTGCAGATCCCACACGACGAGGCTGTTATTGCCAGCGCTCCACGACACGACGTCGTCGGTGCTCCGGTCATCGACCATGTCGTACGTCTTTGTCAGGAACAGCGACGGCCTGGCATCGCGCAGCCCCTTCACCGGCCTCGATGCCGCCGTGGCCCCCGGCGATTCGCCTGTCCCATGGCCATCCTCCTCCTCCTTGACCAGAGTCGGCATTGGGTCCATACACCCAAACCCCAAGAACCCTCCCAACCAAGGGAACACACCAAAACCCTCCTCCCCGTACCTCCGTCGCCGGCCCTAATGGAGAAGATTGCGGTGGAGCGCCTGCCGTGAAGGGATCGATCTCTCCTCTCGGCGGCTGGAGCGGCGGCGAGGGAGCGAGGAGCGGTGGGGAGCGGGGAGGAGAGAGACGGCCATTTGGGGAATGGAAGGTTCTGGAAGGCGTGGAGGGATTGGAGGAGGATGAACGGCAGGGCGGGCCCGTGTCGGGAACTGGGCCTCGTATGGGCCGGCGCGACAAGTGCCAGTGTGTGGCTGCTGCCTGTGCACCTTGTGAAGATTGAGAGGGTTTTTAAAAAAAAAAACTAAATTCCTAAAAGTGCAGCTGCACTTTTTGGAGCTGCTCGGCCCGCACCCTTCTGCGTCGTCCGATGGCGATCGCATCGTCCAGGTGTCGTGTGGTCGGGCTCAAGATAGTTCGCGACGCGCTTCAGGTGCCGCGCGGTCGGGGTGGGGTACCGTTGGTGAGCGCACCAATTTCAGACGAAGTGGCAGACTGAGGGCCGCCACTTCTCTTCTTCGTCGCTCCACCCCATCGCTCCCATTTTGAAACTGCAGTTCGTTCTCTCCCATTTCCTCTGGCAGTTCCTTCTCCGCCATCTCAAATCTCCACAGTTCGTGCTAGTCCCCCAAATCCGGCAAGGAGTCGTCGTGTCCGTCGAATCTGCGGTCGATTCCACTGGGTGTACAGCAATTCCGCTCGTCAAGCTGGGGATATTTTGAGAGGAGTAGTAGTGGAGGAGTCAGGGGCGTGCAGCGACCAGCAGGTTGCGGCAAGAGAGAGGCCAGGGTACCGCTTCTCTGTGCGCCACATCCACGGAGAGAAGCACTTACCGAGGCTCGGGGGCGCGGGGGGAAGGGGGTAGGCTGGTCTGTAGTTCGTGCATCATGAGATTGTGAATCACGGGCGTCAGAGATCGAGCAATATCCGGTAAGCACATTGATTTTCGCATGCTTTCGCAACGCATTCGTGGCTAATTCGTTGACTACAGTGTGGTGGGGTGAATTTTTTGGGCAGAAATCACATGTTTGACCTGATGCTCAAATCAAATCACAAACTGACTTGGTCACGAAAAAATTTCACTCTGCTGACCCTTACGAGTGGCGCCCGACAGCTAGGCGCCGCACCCTACTGTGCAGCGCCCTTCCCTTAGGCGTCGCACCTCCTGCCAGCGTGGCAGCCCAGGGCCAGGCGCGGCCCCACACGCAACTGTGCAGCGCCTAAGGCTAGGGCGCCACACTGTAACGTGTAGCGCCTAAGGAGTGACTTAAGTGCGGCCGCCCCAGCCCGACCTGGCAGTTCTTCCCCTCTCCGCTCTCTGGACAGAGAGCAGCGGCGGCGCCCCCATCTAATCCCCGCCCACATCCCTCTCAGATTTGAAGATTTGATCCGTGGATTCGATCTCCAATCCATCCTACTAGGTAAACTCTTTTGTTCTCTTTCTTTTGCTCCTTAAATTTGTTGCCATTTTAGAGATTTGTCCAAGATTTGATGGAACCCTTGATTTGTTTGATTTGCTCGATTTAGGATGTGTAGTCATATTGGTAGTACCGTAGTGTTATTTATTAGTTCACAATATATGATTCTTGTTAGTGAAACCCTAGATTGTTTAGTTTTTTTAGATATATATGAGATGCCTATTTTTATAGATAACTATGAGATGTTGATTTTTGTAGACATATATGAGATGTTTGTTTAGATATATATTAGATGTTGAGTTTATTTCAAATATTAGATGTTGAGTTTATTTGAAATATTAGATGTTTAGTTTATTTGAACACATATGACATATTCATTGTGTGAGAAGGAGATGTTGAGATTCTTGTAGTTGAACACATGTTATATGTTTAGTGTATACCGATATTTGAGATGAAGATGAACTCTTATATGTTTATTGTTTGAAATTATAAGGATGGTTTGGCTTCTGGACGATGTCTACGACATGCAACACCGGGCCTACATGATGCGCGAGAAGGAGAAGGTAATAATGAGTAATCTAAATATTTTGCAAATTTGCCTTTAGTTGAAATTTACATGCCCTAAGATTTGTCATTACTTGTTTTTTGCAGAAGCTTGAACCTCTGAAGATTTGGTATCACAGGGTCTCTGGTCCTGCCATGCCTTACGATGAGCGGTACACACCATACATCAAGCAGGCAGGACTACTTCCGTGGATTCTGTTGGTCAGCCGGTCCACGCCGAATCTGAACGCTCCACTGGTGTCCGCTCTTGTTGATCGGTGGAGGCCGGAGACGCACAGTTTCCATCTTCGGGCTGGGGAGATGACCGTGATGCTCGAGGATGTCTCGTTGATCACCGGTCTTGCTATCGACGGGAGGCCTCTCTGTATGAGCACCGATTCTGATGGGTGGCGCGAGCAGATGATTGCTCTTATCAGTATGGCTCCTACCGAGGCTGAGGCTAATGTAGAGGAGGGAGAAGAGAAGAAGAAGAGGGAAAGGAAAGCAGCCGGAGCTGCTTTCACGTGGATTCAAAATAACTTTGCGATGTGCCCTCCGGATGCCACCGATGATGTGATCTAGACACATGCTCGTGTGAATATGTGGTACGTTGTGTCGAGGACTTTGTTTCCTGACTCCACTGGCAAGAACGCTCCATGGATGTGGCTGAAGGCGTTGACCGTCTTCGATAGCAAATGGAGCTGGGGTTCAGCAACTCTTGCCTACTTGTACCGACAGGTAGTTGGTCTGTTTTGTGATCAACTCATTTCTTCATTAGCAATGCAAGCTTGCTGTCAAGTTAACATTGTTTTTCTTTCATATGTAGCTGGACAATGCGTGTTGCAGGATCACAGATAGTGCAGGCATTGGTGGTAATCTGCTTCTACTTTCTGTATGGAGCTGGGAGCGTCTGCCTGTTGGACGCCCGAAGAGCATCAGGTTTGATCCTTGGTATGCAGATGAACATGACGAATTACGGCGCCCCACGTGGGCTTACAAGTGGGATATCGTTTCCGAGATGACGAACGATGTCAATCTCATGTACCAAAAGTACATTGCCGAGTTGGACACGATTACGCCTGAGCAGGTAAGGAGGTCATTACTTCAGTCCTTTCTCATGCTTGCTTGAAAAATAGTCATCAAATTTGCATTGTTGCCCTGTTTCATAGGTGGTATGGCAGCCATATGGCGCAGGTAAGAGCTTGGGGTACACCCCGGAGTTCCGCCTCAACCCGATGTGCTTGCGGGATAAGGATCTCTGGCTTATGCGGTGCCCACTAATATGCAACTGGGCAGTTGAGTTTCATTTGCCGCATCACGTGTATCGTCAGTTTGGTCTGTTCCAGCCTCACCCCCCGGATTGGGTGGACACGGACAAAGCACTTCATAGGTAAGAGAGCATGTCTGCGTATTGTCTAAGCATCGGGACTCCTTTTGATTGTGCTAATGTTTGGTTTTATACCACACAGGTTGGACAGGAGAAGGCAGCGAAAGATAAAGGACTGAGACAAGCATCATTCTGCGTATGTTACCCGCTTCCAGCTTTGTGTGGAGCAAGCTCGTAGGACTGCACGCGCCCCGCTTCGTGAGCACAACCCACTTGCTTTTGATAACTACGTACGATGGTTTATCGGAACTACTCGAGTTGAGATATGCCCGCCGGCATATAATGAGGATATTCTTGAAGAACCCGTAAACTTTGAGGATCTAGCAAAGGGGAAGTACAACAGAGATGTCAGGCAAGGGCAAGGAGTCCCTGCTGTTCCGGTGATTAACCATGTGATAAAGTGTTCCCTTCTTTACTTTCCCGTTGACCATATTACACATGTTTGAATGACTAACACATTCATTCTTTCTCATCCGCAGCGCACCGAGATCAAGAAAGCAGCTGATGAGAGCCAGTCTATTCTGGAGAAGAC
>NC_041385.1:697596488-697599606 GCF_002162155.2 Triticum dicoccoides | reverse complement strand
TTCCAGCTTTGTGTGGAGCAAGCTCGTAGGACTGCACGCGCCCCGCTTCGTGAGCACAACCCACTTGCTTTTGATAACTACGTACGATGGTTTATCGGAACTACTCGAGTTGAGATATGCCCGCCGGCATATAATGAGGATATTCTTGAAGAACCCGTAAACTTTGAGGATCTAGCAAAGGGGAAGTACAATAGAGATGTCAGGCAAGGGCAAGGAGTCCCTGCTGTTCCGGTGATTAACCATGTGATAAAGTGTTCCCTTCTTTACTTTCCCGTTGACCATATTACACATGTTTGAATGACTAACACATTCATTCTTTCTCATCCGCAGCGCACCGAGATCAAGAAAGCAGCTGATGAGAGCCAGTCTATTCTGGAGAAGACACCGGTTGGAAACGGCAATGATGATGGTTCACTACGAGCATTCCTCAAGGTAGTCACATTCACTATGAGAGCCAGTCTATGTTGCGAAGTTTGATATCTTACACACTTGTTCATGTTACAGCGTCAGGCCAAGAAGTTAAGGCGGTTATCGAATCTTCTCGGTTGCCGTGATCCTGAATATGATGAACCATCTGCCTCTAGGTCTGGTACACCATCAGACCCCTCATCTCACCATCAGGGGGACGATGTGAGTTCCTCATATGCTTATATGGATGATGAGGGTGCGATCACCCAAGAGGTATGACTAATCCTTTAGATGTGATCCTCACTTGATTACGACACCAGCCTTCACCATATTGTTTGATTGTGTGATAGGGCCATGAGCTTGATGATGACATGACTTTGGCGGACGCTCAAGCTCGGTCCGCATATGTGTTCAAGCCTAGGCAGCCCAGACGCCGGTACACGCCCAACGACTATGACAATAGAGGCAACCCAAAGGTGGTCGTAGGGACCTCGCGGATGGCTAGCTTGGATGATGAGGCGAAGGTGGAGGCGGAAGTGCACGAAGAGGAGGCTCGTCCTTCCAGGACGAAGAAGATTGCCTGCAGGCGTGGCACCAGGAACACGCGCGGAAGGCATTAGTGCTTGTTCATGTTACTTGTAGCCGTTTCATTAGGTTGATGAACTTGTGAGCTTATGTTATATGTTGGTGAACTCGTACTAGTGTGGTATTTGTGTTTGCGAACTTGAAGTAATGTTGAATTGTCTTAAATAATATGATGTTCAAGTTATTAGTTCTCTTTGTTTAGTATGTGCAGTTTATAGTACTTTTAGTGATGTTCAAGTTATGTGAGTGCTGCTGCAGGAGGCCAAAATGGCATCTATTTCTGCAGTTTAGCTTATAGCAGCACTGCAGCACCCAACAGTTAGGCGCCGCACTGTACTGTGTGGCGTCCAACAGTTAGGCGCTGCACTGTACTATGTGGCGCCCAACTGTCAGGCGCTGCACCGTACAGTGCAGCGCCCTGCCCTTAGGCGCTGCTTAACTGCCATGGCTATCCAGAGAGCCATAAATGGCTTGCATCACTGACCATCCATAATACTTACAATAACTGCAGCATCACAGCAATTTGAACAAACACAAACTTTATGCCGACGAGTTCATAACTTAAGACAATTCAAACATTACTACGACATGGTTCACGACACATTCATTACAAATGACAAATGGCAGCTTGCCCTAAAAGATAGTTCACCAACATCTCACATGCCCTCACAAGTTCACGACACATTCATTAGAAGATAGTTGACGACGAGTGCACCGAAGCGAAGTCCCTACTGAGTAGAGCGAGGCCATTTCCCCTTCTTGTTACGTGCCGAGTCCTCCTCTTGCGCCTCGCGAGCCTTTGCAAGCTTTCTTGCCCTCTCCTCCTCACGAGCAAGTTTCGCTTGGCGTACCCTCTCCTCCTCTTGTTTCTTCCGCTCCATCCTCTCCTTCTGACGACGCTCTTCCTCCAAGCCTCTTCGAAACGATTCTTTGAACCGCCGTTGCCGCCTAAGACAATCTTGGTATTGGTCCTTTTTGACATCTTCTGGCACTTCTAGATCTATCCATGTGAAGTACTTGCATAGAGGAGGCGGTGACTGCATAAAAATTTGTTATTAGTGTTGACACACATTTGAGAGTAACATTTTACTTCTCAAGCTTACCGGTGGTTGGTCATAGGCGTTAGTTGGAAGTGCACGATCATAAGCATAGTTCGGGCATACAAAATATCTCCGCCCTTCCGTCCATGCTTTCCTTCTTTCGGTGGACACCTTCACCTTGCAAACATCTCCACACCAACATGGCGGGATGTTGACATCTTTCTCCTTCACCTTGTCCAAAGATGCGTCCTCCCACTTGTTCGGCATGTCTTCTTGGTTAGCACACGGTGGCCTCGTCAAGGAACCGGATGAAGCCATGCCTACAAAACCAAGAATTATTGGTTAACCCTAACCCCCACTTAACAATAACCACAACCCTAAGACCAACATAACCCTAACACCAACAATAAACACACATAACCCTAACCCTAGCATACTATGAAAGCCTAACCATACCAAATTAGCAAAGAAACATAACATCATTCAACACAAATTTCTAAATCCAAGCAAAAACTAGGGTTTCCCCAAACTAGCAAGATTTGAGCAAATGTGACAATTCCTATGGATGAAAACGAGGGGATCGGAGGAGATTACCTTAAGGGAGGGGTTGGCTTCGAAATCCACGGTCAAATACTCTGAATCTAAGAAGGATTTGAGAGGGGGAGAGAGAAGGGCAGAGGGGAGGCACTGAGCTTCGGGTTTGTGTGGAGGGTGGGGGTGTGTGGGTGGGGATGGGTGGGAGGGAGTTGGTGCGGCCTAATAAATGTCCAGGTGTGCAGCGCCTAAGGGCAAGGCGCCACACTACACAGTGCAATGCCTTGGCCTTAGGCGCTGCACACCTGGACATGCCAGTCCAGAGAGCACCAGAAGCGTTCCAGTAGCTTTTCCACCCCAAAATTTGCTAAGTTAGTGTGCAGCGCCCAAGGGCAAGGCGCTGCATTCTACAGTGCAGCGCCCAACTGCTAGGCGCTGCACTGTATAGTGTGGCGCCTTGCCCTTAGGCGCTGCATGCTGACTTAGCAAATTTTTAGGTGCAAAACCTATTGGAATGCTTCTATTGCTCTCTGGACTGGCATGTCCAGGTG
>NC_041385.1:697575166-697596001 GCF_002162155.2 Triticum dicoccoides | reverse complement strand
TGCACTGTGTAGTGTGGCGCCTTGCCCTTAGGCGCTGCACATCTGGACATGCCAGTCCAGAGAGCAACAGAGGCATTCCAGTAGGTTATGCACAGTGCAGCGCCTTGCCCTTGGGCGCCACACTACACAGTGCAGCGCCTTGGCCTTGGGCGCTGCACTAACTGCTGTTTTCAAATACCTACTGCTTTTTTTGTTTTGTGATTCATAAAGATGTCACATAATCATATCCAAATTACATGTAATAGTACAAAACACAGAAATAATAGTCCACTCATATAGTCATACACACATAGTACATATACTTGTCCGAATCACATAGTCATACACACAGAGCAATAGAGTAGTCCAATCACATAGTCATACACAAACATTGAGCCAAAACACATAGTGGCACAAATTTTGATTCATAAGAAGGTCACGATCCTTGTAGTTTCTTCTTCTTCCTCTCTTCTTCTTATTCTTCTCCCTCCTCCCACCACCAAGGGATCTCACCTTCCCCCTCCGTGTCCTCCACCCTCTTCATTGTTTCCATACCTATGAAAATGGCAATATAATAGTTAGTCACACAATACAAAATGACAACACAAGCATTGAGCCAAAAGAATAAGATCATAGTAAGTCACATACGACAATGGTCCATTGAGCCAAGAGAACATTCCTCCACTACGGCCGCCGCCAAGGCCAAGATCACCACCATGGCCTCCACCAGCACCACGGCCTAGACCACCACCACGACCTCCGCCTCCACCACGGCCTCTACCACCACCACGGCCAAGACCATCACCACGGCCTCTACCAGCAGCACAGCCAAGACCATCACCACGGCCTCTACCCCAACCACGGCCAAGGGCATCACCATGGCCTAGGCCTTCACCACGGCCAAGACCATCACCACGGACAAGACCATCACCACGGCCTCTACCACCACCACGACCAAGACCATCACCACGGCCAAGACCTTCACCACGGCCAAGACCATCACCACGGCCTCTACCACCACCACGACCTCTTCTAAGACCAAGTTGACTCCCTCTTTGTTGCCTAGTTCCTCGTTGGCTTGTTTGATTTGATTGGTTTGGCACTCCACCACTTGTTTGACTTGGTTGGCTACCCCTTGGTTGACTTGGTTGGCTATCATTTGCTTGGCTTGTGCTTGCACAATTTTTCTTTGATCTCTTTCTTGGTTTGGGACAAGTTCTTGTGTTGTGTCCCCCATGACTGCAGCCCCCACAATGCGATTGCTCACGAGGCTCCTGGAATTGGCCGGTGCCGTATTCTCCACCGCCACCACGGCCCCATCCGTCCATGTCGCCTCTAAGACGCTTTGTCTTACGTCTTCCCCGTCTAACGACCTTCAATTCCGGGTCCGGCCATAGTTGAACTTCATGATACTCCGGCCATTGTGATTGGTCTAAGTATGGCTGGAACCGTGGAGTCCATGTATTCTTTACCGTCATGATTGAGAACTCGGACTCCCTCACGGTAAGAGGGTGATTGACGTCCATATTCCTAACCCGGGATGCATTTAACAAGTGTGGGCATGGGAGATGAAGCAACGATGGCCTCATGCAGCTGCAATCACACCGTGTTAGGGATACCTTGAAAGCCCGGCCTCCGTGTTGGTGGCCATCGTTTGTGGTTTCTCCAGGCTCTTTCACCTCATACTTCCACTCGTTGTCGTCATATAGTACAGCTTCTTGGGAGTCTGCCTTTCGTGATTGAAATTCCAACCATTCTTCAACCTTTGGTGGGAAATTGTACTTGTGCTTTATCCTTGTTCTCACCAGCAATCTGCTTATCAGTCTCCATTGAGTACTTTAAAAAGTATCCATTCATCTTGTCAAATGTGTATTGAACTATTGCCGTCACGGGTAATGCACATACACCCTTGAGCACCTTATTGAAGCATTCTGCCATATTGCTTGTCATTTGACCGTACCTCCGACCATCTTCATCGAAAGCACGTGCCCACATATTCCTTTCGGCAATGTTCTTATTGAGAAACTCCTGACCGCCGGGGTCAAGTTTCTTGTGTCTGAGCAATGCATTGAACAATGTGGCAAACCGCTTGTTGGTGAAAGTGAGACAACAATCCTGAAGATCATCGGCCAACTCCTTGATACCACATGCCCTATAAAAGTTTGCACAAAAGTGCCTCATGCACCATTGATGATGCAACTTTGTATGTTCGGGAATGTCAACCACCACCGCATTTAGAATTCCAGGATGGCGATCCGATATGCACAAATTTCCCTTTCAGCCGGTAATACCCTTGTTCATAGTTGACGCAAGAACCACTCCCAGTTATCATTGTTCTCCACCTCAACCAAAGCGAAAGCCAAAGGCAACACCCGGTTATTGGCATCACTTGCTATTGCAACCAATAAAGTGCTCTTGTATTGTCCGGTCAAGAACGTGCCATCAATGGCGATGACGGGCCGACAATGCTCAAAAGCCCTCACACATTGCTCAAAGGCCCAAAATGCATGGCCAAATACTCGGACGGTCCTCCCGTTGTGAATCAATGTTTGGTGTCCATGAGGCTCAACCACGTGAACCATGCCTGGGTTTGTGGCGGCCATAGCTAACAACAACCTAGGGAGTCGGTTGTATGCTTCCTCCCAATTGCCATACAACATCTTGAAAATGCGGCTTGCTTCGCCTTCCATGCCTTGCCATACTTCACCTTGTAATGAAAGATGGCTTTCACAAGGTCAATGACACTCTTGATGCTCATTGTTGGAAGTGTGGATATTTGGTTGGAAAGCCTGTAAGCGATGAACTCAGACGTGAGTTGTCTGTGTTATTGGTACACAAGCTTGCCATCCGCATTCTTGTGCCGGCACATGTGATTTGGTAGACAACTCACTATGCGCCAAGTGGGACCTCCTTTCCATGGCCTTGCACGCACAATCCATGGACAACTTGGCACTTCACATTTGACCGTGTAACGCACATTGACGTCCGAGTTGGCCACTTTATGTGGACGATAATGCGTAACCGAGTAGTTGTCGAGCCACATCTTCAATTCCAAGAAGTATTGAAACTCACAACAGGGATATATCCCGTTCTTGCCGTCTTCCAAATCACGGTGAGAACTTGGCCTAGCTCCAAGAGATATGCATTTGCCACCATCCACAACAGCTTCATCCGCGAGACTAAGATCTTTGAACAATGGTGTCTTGTGATCCCGCCCGAATACCTTCTTGAATGCTTGGGCCTCCTTCGGCGTGAACCCCTCCTCATCAACTTCTTCATCGGGACCATCGTCATCCGAGTCCGATGCATATGCACGGGAAAAAGGGATGGATTGGTCCATTGTCTCTTGCACATGATATTGGTCGAGATCACCCACATTGTTGTCATGAAGATCAACTTTGTTGTCATCCTCCTCGTACTCATCATTCTCCTCTTCAAAAGCTTCATTTTGGTTGTTTGGAGTCAGGCTCAATGTTGGCCAATCTTGTTGCGTGAAATGAGGTTCACTCATTTGATCTTGGTTCATGGGTGGTGGAGTGCTAGCAACCAACGGGGAGGGGTTCCGGTTCAAGTCCAAATTCAAAGTAGACTCAACCTTCTTGGAGGCAAATAACTCAAGATCCTTGTCTAGAGATTTGGCAACCGTCTCCTTGTATGCAACCCAACGTTGCTCGGAGTTCACACGCATTATCTTCCAACGGATGTGCATTCCAAAACCAACATTATGCCTTCCCTCGAACTCAACAACGTCACTTGTATCCATCCAATTCAAATCCTTCCTCACTTGGTCCAAAAGCTCCGCATAGCTAGGACTACTCTCAAACATCATGTCAAGCTCATCCAGGTCCGGCTCAACATTGCCTTTCAAAAAGGCCTCTTTATCCACATGATGAACATAAACACATGTTCTCCCCATCCCTACAATAATCAAAAACACACATATATCAAGTAAGTACTTAACAAAAATATTTGCACACACATGCCCTAACATATATATGAATTAATAACCCTAACCCCCACATAACAATTACCACAACCCTAACCATAGCATAACCCTAACACCAACATCAAACACACATAACCCTAACCCTAGCATACTATGGAAGCCTAACCAACCCAAATTAGCAAAGAAACATAACGTCATTCAACACAAATTTGCAAATCCAAGCAAAAACTAGGGTTTCCCCAAACTAGCAAGATTTGAGCAAATGTGACAATTCCTATGGATGAAAACGAGGGGATCGGAGGAGATTACCTTAAGGGAGGGGTTGGCTTCGAAATCCACGGTCAAATACTTCGGATTTGCAAGATTTTAGAAGGATTTGAGAGGGGGGAGAGGGGAAGAGAGGAGGGGCGCAAGTCTAAGGGTTTGGGTGGGGTGGGGGTGGGAGGGGAGAGAGGATGGGGCCAGCCCAAGTGGAACACAGACTGTGCAGCGCCCAAGAGCTAGGCGCTGCACATTACAGGTGTGACGCCTAAGTCTTAGGCGCTGCAGTGATGTCTGTGGGACCGCAACTGGACCAGGGCTGCCACGCTGGCAGGAGGTGCGACGCCTAAGACAGAGACGTTGTATAGTAGTGTGCGGCGCCCAGATGTCGGGCGCCACACCAAAGGGTCAGCAGAGCGAAATTTTTTCGGAAGCAGGTCATTTTGTATTTGATTTGGGCATCAGGTAAAATATGTGATTTGTGCCAATTTTTTGCATGGTGGGGAGACGAGGGGCTCTGTCTGTGCAAGGGCTTGGGTACAGGGGGCTGGGTGTAGTTGTGGGGATGCTCACGACGCCAAGAGCGCTCGATGAGGCGGGTTTGCTCGGATTGTGTAGAGCGACTTGTAGGAGTTGTGATCTGCTTCTGCTAGTTTTTGGGGGAAATAATTCAGTTAATGAACAACCTAAAATTTCCCTAACTGGTGTCAATTAGTTGCCTGATATCGTTTCAAATTTTGCCTAAAAAATGGGGTGCGTGATATTGCTTAACCGGTGTCAATTAGTTGTATGATATAGTTTTCAGATTTTGCTTGATAATGGGGTGCCTGATATGGTTTCAGATTTTTAATGAAAACAGGGTGCCTGATATGGTTTCAGATTTTGATGAAAACAGGGTGCATGATATTGCTTAACCGGTTCTTAGTTTGCCTGATATGGTTTTCGAATTAGGCCTGAAAACAGGGTGCATGATTTTTTTTCCAGGACTAGGACCATTTTGACACTCACTATTGAATGTATCAGCGGAACCCACGCCTGTTTTACCTGTTTGTACTAGCTGCACGGAAAACTTACAACCGTCAAGACTTTTTTCTTTTTTTAATTTAGTACGCGGTTGTAACTAATTGCTTTGATTTGGGTCTTGGGGAAGCGTGGGAGCACCTCGGCTTTTTTTGACCCCCCACATTTTTTTGCTGCCTATGACATTTTCTACCGGATCCACATACAAATTGATAACCAAGAGTAGAAATGGAGCAGTTTTTAATATGTCCTATGCATGTCTAAGCAACAAACCTAACCTTATTCGGCGGCCAAATCCTCCACGGTAATGTCCACCACCACACCAGGAATTTAGTTGCGTATTATTTGATTTTTTTTTTGCTTACTTCCACCACCTTAGTTGCTTAGAGCAACTCTAGCAGACCCCGCATTCGGCCGGCCCGCAAAACGTGTTTGCAGTTCGCGGAAAAACGCCTTTGTGGGCTGGTGCGGACGGCCGCAGTTGCAGACCCCGCATAACGGACCCGTAAAAAAAATGATATTTTCGGAATATGCTTTTTTATGGGTCGGCTTTGCGGGGTCTGATCTGGCGCAACTCCTTCCGAACCGGGAAACCTAAATTTGATCCAACATAATGCATTTCTTTGCATTTTCAACAACATTGGATACATAAGACATCACCAAATCTTTACTAGAATAGTAAGACCAAAGAAAACAAGAACCACAAATATGCATTTTACAAGATTTCCAACTTCCATAACTGCTCCCACTAGTTGGACTAATATCTTCTCCATGCATTTATTGTTTATTTGCAGATTCTTGATTTTGCATTCTTCTTTCTTCATCTTTGGTTCGAAAGAAGTAGACGTTGCTTCTCCTCTAGTTGCACATGCAGCCGCATCATTGCCTTCGATTTTACTAAGGAGTGCACGAACATCTATTAAATTTCTTTCTATCAATAAATCAATGTATTGGCCTTCCCAAAATCAAAATGAGCATCCATCTTCCTACACACATGAATGAACATGTTCGAAATGAGGTACCGCAATTGAATCAAAGAATGAGCTATCAAAATAAGCTACCGCAAGTGCACGTACCCCGTCGTTTTTGCATTTGAAGAACACCCATCCGGGGTGCTTCGGCGTGCCTGAAGTTAGCCGCATCATTGTCCGCGTGCAGTCGTCGCACTGTATGAGCGGCATCGGCGAGCCACAGAGACGCTGCGCGAGCGCCGAGCCCGATGGATGGTCGGATGAATCCATGCGCGCAAAACGTCGGCGGCGGCGGGAGGACGAAGCGTACCTGCATGCGACAATGCGCCCTTGCCGGCCTGCGGGAGATGCTTCCCGACCATTCCATCGCTTGGCGCAGCCATCGGCGGCTGGAAAACGCCAAATCCGGCGGCCCGCCGATGCAGTGGGAGGGGGAGGGGAGGCCTCGTGCGTGTGGCGGCCTTTCGGCGTGCTCCTGCCGGCTGCTTTCGCCGGAATCTTGGGCGACGGCCCGACGGCTGTGCGAGAGGGAGAGGGGAGGTGGTTGGTGGGGAAAGCGCGGGCTGAAATGCCCCCCCCCCCCCAACCGCTTCCGCTTATATGCAGGGCACTGCAACGGCTAGGGGGGAACCCGCGTATTCGCGGGTTGGGTCTGAGATTTTGCTGCGCCCCTCAAATTTTTTTGCGGGTCGGGGCGGGATGCTGGTCTGATCGGGCAAGTTTTCCCGCCCCGACCCGCATTTCGGCGGTTATTTTGCGGGTTAGGGCGGGATGCGGGGTCTGCTAGAGATGCTCTTAAAATCACGACAATAATCTTCTATATCTAAATAGGAGACCCCCACTACATAATTTCTTTCAACATGCAACTATGCCACATCAGCAGGCCCACCCCTTCTCCCCACTAACTTGCAGTTATGCCATGTCATTTTATTTTTTTCTTTTACTTTTACAATCAACCATAGATTTTTGGTCTGAACAGAGCTAAACGTCCGTAACTTTCCAGCCTTAAAGAATTAACGTCCGTGGAAGCAAGCTCGTCCTTTGGCCCATTCAGCTGCAGCTCGCATCCATCTCTTCTCCACGGCTCGTCTGCTCCGTTCTCATTTTTCAATGGCATCACGTGAAGCTCTTTGGCTTCTATCTCATTCACTCCCATTTTCCTTTCCTCTTCTACAAACCGACGGAAGGCCACCTATTCGTTACCATATTATGCACTTTGTTTTCATGTTCATCTTCCAGCCACGTTCTGCTTGTGGTCCTGGATTACGACTCCTCCATACTCCTCACCTCCTAGGTGCCCGGCATTAGGGGCGGAGCCAGGATGAAAACTGAAAGGGGGCAAAGATGCATGTGACTTTTTGCAGAGGTATGTATGAGAACTAATGGCTAAATCATTTATAAAATCTAGCGACACAACTACACAAGCATACATATAGTGCCTAATAAAAATAATCGCTAAATCATTTATAAAAACTAGCGACACAACTACACAAGCATACATATAGTGCCTAATAAAAAAACATCATATATTTCTATATAATATAATTTCATCACACATAATTACGATAAGTTCATTGCCAACGTAAAATTAAACTAATCACTGAAGACCCAGTAAATTGAGAAATATCAATATGCCGTTTTTTAGTCTTGAACACAAATTATAGCACGCAATTTGTAAAGAGAAAACATGTTAAAATCTAATGAGAAATAATCTTGAGCGCATCACCTCCTTCCGTTTCGTCCAACTGACGACTTTTTCCATGGAATCGATTAACTATCACCTCATTAGGGATAATATCCAAATTTTCTTTTATACAAAGCAAAGGAAATATGTAATTCTCTTTCTTTTAGATGAATTCCTAGAAAGTTAGTTCAAATCAACAAATTCGTGAGTGTTGCCAGTTGTAGATTTTGCAAAAAAGAAAAGAAAAAAAATCTCTTCATTTCATCAATGGTGTTTTTTGTCGACCGGCATCGACATAGTTGTTTTTCCTTACTTTCTCTTCGTTTTTCTCTTTTAGTTTTTGTCCTAGTTTCCCTTTTGATAAACCACACCACCATGTATTTTTTTTTCTTTAGCCGATCTATATGAAATTGCAGAAGCACCTTGGTTGCATCGTCAAAAAGTAAAACTCACTGCTTTCTAACATGAAAGTTGGAAATGAACACCAATTTAAGAACTAGAACAGAAGATTGTAAAGATGAAGTAAACCTAGGTCTAGGGCTTACCTTGATCAATCAAGGGCGCAAGGATCAAAGAACGGCACGCCGACCAGCCGACAGCGTGTACAACGCGGATCGACGATGATTACCAGACCAGCAGAGCTCGAAGGTGATCTGGCGAGGGCGCCCGTCGCATCTCGTCTGGGCGACTGGGTGGAAGAGAGGCGGCGCGTCGCGTCCGGACTCCGTTGCGATTCACGAAAGGAAAAGCTAGTACGCTGTTTTGCAAAGCCCGCTGGTAGTTCATGCGTGACCAAGCCATATGGGCAGACTTTTGTTTCGAAAATAACCAGAAAAAAATGGGTGGGGGCAAAGAGTATGGGCTTAGTGGGGGCAAGGCCTTATACCATGGGCTTGGTATTACGGGAGCCAAAAATTGAGTGGGGGCATTTGCCCCCACTGAGCTCAACTTGTGTCCGCCAATTCCATGATGCTCCCCACCGGGAGTGAGTAATTCCTTCGTAGGCTAGCTGGTCGGTGAGGAGTTGGATGTGATTCATCATGTAATTGAGTTAGTTTTGTTAGGGCCTGAGTCCCTAGTATCCACTATGTTTTGAGATTGATGTTGCTATGGCTTTGTCATGCTTAATGCTTGTCACTTTGGGCCCGGGTGCCATGATTTCAGATCTGAACCGTTCATGTTATCACCATTATATCCATGTTCTAGATCCGATCTTGCAAGTTATAGTCATCTACTACATGTTATGATCCGGCAACCCCGACTTTCATATGAAGCCCCAGGATCTCCTCCTCCTCGCACTCCACTCCCACTCCTCCTCGCCGCGCTCCTCCTCCTCCTCGCCGCTGTTCTCCTCCTCCTCGCCGCCGGATGGCTACCAAGCTGGCCGACGCCGTCCTCCTCGCAGCCGTCCTCCTCCTCGCCGCCGGCGGCGTGGGGGATGCGCGCCCGCAGCCGGGCGGCGCACCGGTGCTCGGCAAGGAGGACAACTGCACTGCCCTCACCGATGAGCTGCGCACACTGAAGAAGAAGGAGACGGTTGCCGTGGATTGGGATTACGTGCTGGGGACGCTGTCGTTCGTCGCCGGCGTTGCCCTGGTCTGGCAACACCTTCACACCTGCGCCGCTCCGCCGACGCAGCAGCAGCTTCCGCCGGCGCATCCCCTGCAGGTCAACCAGCACGTCAACCAGCACGTCAACCTCCAGGTAACCTGACCAATTGTTTTGTAGCTTTTTCATATGTTCTGCCTTAAGAGACATGCAGGGCAGGGTTTTGTTGCAGGACTTCAGGTCATGCCAGGTACCAAAAGCCTATTTCACAGTATGCTTAGACCCGATAACTCAGGAGACTTTTTTCCAAATCAATATTGATGATGTATGAGATGAATGGCTCTTCTACTTTTTTCAGTTGAAGAGTATTGATGATAAAGAAGGTGATATCCATTTGATTTATATTGAAATGAAATAGCATACGAAAAACCAGCCTATTTTAATTAGTATTAGAAGCTCTTCTATCATTCTATCCAAGTTTTTTTTTGCAGGAATCACATCTCTATTATATATATTTCCTGTTCTCGCACTTTTTACAATAATACATAACACTTTGTGTTAAGAAAACAGTAACACTTTTATTTCTCTCACATTTGTTTAAACTTTTTGTTATCATGTGTTCCCGCAGCAACGCGCGGGGTATCATCTAGTTTCTTAAAATTTCTATTCTCTACATTTAGTTGGCATATGACACAATAGTTTTAGCTGAGGAAATGAAAAATTAGCATGCATTTTGTAATTTTTTTTTCAGGATGACAAACAATATTTGCAATAAGTATCGCATGTTACATGCCCCGAAGGTGCCAAACGAGTTTATGATTATTAGCGATAATAAGGTTCTCCCTGGTCATCATGTAGCATGTAGTAGCTCATAGGAGTTGCTTCACGGTAGAACCGGATTTGCTTAAACAGAGTATATGAGTTGCTTACTTCCAGCATTTTTTTTTTGCATTGCACCTTTTTGTTTTTGTCAGTTAGCGATAATAAGGTTTCTCCATGGTCATCAGGTAGCATGTAGTAGCTCATAGGGGTCGCTTCACGGTAGCACTGGATTTGCTTAAACAGAATATATGCGTTCAGTTCCAGAAGGCGATGCTGTCAACCAGGCACAGGGAGGAAATGCACAGCCTCATGCAACTTGTGATGAGCAGCAAGATGTGCCACCAGCATCGGCAACCTCGGAGGCCAATTGAGCGAGTGTAGATAGGACTCTGATTAACTGTGTAGGGTTTTTGGCACGGACGGAGAAACAAGAGTTGGGTCGTCTGAACTTTGGTCGCTGGTAGCAGTAAACGTTCGAGCTGTATTCTTGTGTATCGATTGGGTGATCCGTTAGCCTCAGTCCTGTAATTAACTAACGTTTCTATTGTTTGGATCCCTCCCATCTCCCATGATTTGTTCATCTGTTCATAGTTGGGTGGCGCTTGGTCGGTTGCCTAGGTCAAGCGGATCTTTTTTTTCCTTGATGGTTAGCAGCTCATCGCAGATTATATATACTAGCTAGTAATAAACAATAAAAGCAGTTCATTCATCCAACAACCAGATCGTGGTTCATCATACATCAATTCCTTGCTTATTTGCCATCACATCAAGGCACAAATTAACACGAACCAGTAGTCACTGGACGATGGTGCCGTCCGCCTTGCGCACCTCGACGCTGAGCACCGGGTCGTCGCCGCCGGCATCATGCACCAGCTGGAAGAAGCAGATGTCGCCGACGTGGAGGCCGTTGTCGACGCGGAACCGGTTCCACCCGTACCTCAGCGCCGTGCGGGTCCTGGCGTTGCCCTTCCGCCGGTTGCTGTGCTTGAGGCAGACGCTCCACTGCTGCCCACGCATCCGCAGCACCACCCTGCCCTTCTCCGTGAACCCGTGCGACTGGCTGAACTCCACAGGCACGTTCTGCTTAAACGACACGGCAAACAGTTGTTACAAACCAAAGATGCGATGAGGGGCGCACGTTAATTTACAGCCACGGCTCACCAGGTACTGCTTCTTCTTGGTGCCCAGGTGACACTGCCCCAGCGTCACGGTGAACCGACTCGGCGCGGCGCCGCCTCCGCCGCCATGGACGTCGTCGTTGCTGCTGCTTTCACTCCCTGGCAACGCCGGTGGCGGAGACTCGTCCTCTTCTGTTTAACTCAACCGCGCACTGTCAGTTCCAGGACATATACTGCAAGGGAAGATACAAGGGAAGGGAACGTACCGGCGCTGTCGTCTTCCTCCTCGCGCTGGCAGAAGTGTCTCCCGCACTCGGAGTCCTCGAACACCGTGACGGTGAGCAGGGCGGCGCCGTCGTAGCAGAAGACGAGGAGCTGCCCCAGCTGTATGCCGTTGGCGCGGACGAACTCCTTCCAGCCCCTGCCGAGGTGCATGTGGCCGTACTCGTTGGCGACGACCTCCACGTCCCACGCGCGCGCCCCTCCGCCCTCGACCCGCAGCTTCACGTCCCGGAGCGCACGGCCGTTGAGCTCCATCACGAACTTGTCAGGCAGCGGCTGCAGTTCAGCCGGGCGGCAAGAAACAGTAAGCAGAGAGATGGGAGAGAGACGAACTCGCTCGTGCTTAATGAACTAGCTAGCTAGGAGAGCATGTGCAAGTAATCACCAGCTTCTCCCAGGACGTTCCGGAAGCCATGAGCTTGTAGAACTCGAAACCAGCCAGGTCAGGGCTGTCCCGCAGCTGCTGCGCCATCTCCGCCGTCTCCGTGTCCCTGCTTGGAAAATTACACCGATGAACAACCAAGAAGATGGTCAAAACGTCAAAGTAAGCAGATCGAACTGGTGGTGCTCCCTTTTCCGGCCGGTCGCCGCACCGCCTACCTGTGAGAGCGCAGAATCACCATGGAGCACACGGGCGAGGCCACTGGCTGGTCTCAGTCTCACTCTCACTGATGGGAGGAGGAGGAGGCTGCGAATCTTGTGATGGAGTGGGATGGGAGGAGGGGAGGAGGAGGCGAGGAATCTCTTGTAAATAAAACGCTGGGATCGATGTAACTGCGCAGCACCAACACATACACAGCCATCACGTACGTCTCGTTTGCCACTTCTTAGCAAGGAGCGGCACACAGGACACACACAAGATGGGCTTCGCTTTACTGGCAGCGAACACCGAAAGGCCTGTGTGCTGTAGCCTTTGGAGCTCACATGGCTCTATGCATGCATGCTCGGTTGTGTGCGGGCAAGCGCTTGGTGGTTTCTCATCTTTCAATGCGTGCGAGCGTCTTGACGCCTACAGGCTACAGCTACTCTTCCCCGAGCATGTTTCGTGGTGTACGTACCTGGATATTTTCTGTGATCTAAGGCTGCTTGCCGAGAAATTAATTATATTTGATACGTAAGTATCTGTTTAGGGGTCATCATTTTCTCTACGCAGAGCCAAACCAGAATAACTGAAGAAGAAACAGGTTAAAGATGCTGGTAAATGCCCAACCCTGGCTGCCCTGGAGGCTGGAGGGATATGGAGTACACTACCACCTTTGAGGTGTACCAGACCCTTAGTTCAGCACTCAAAGCGCCTTGAAAATATCTTTTTTAAGAAAAATGAACTACACTCATACAGCATGTATATACCATGTCACACAGTTATAGGTCAAAATTCAACACACAATTCAAGGAACAGAAGGATAAGTTTCACTGTGAACAGAACAACATGGGGCTATTCACTTCAGGTTCAGGTTTTGACTTTTGTTTGAGAGCTTGCAATTTTCATGTGCCGTGGCTTTTGAGTTGGCAGGGCACCATGCCCATTTTGCATGCCAGACAAGTGCTTTGCTTGTGATTTCTGATCTTAACTCACGCCTTGATGCTTCCCCAGAAAATGTTTTAGAGAAATATTTTAAGGCATAAGTGAAGTTTATGTGTCTTAAGGCCTGCTCTGCCAAAAAATTAACTATGTTTAATATGCATACCTGCTTACTGATGGCGCATCATTTTCCCTGTGATGCAGAATAAGGGTAATTTGAAATTGCAGAATGAGGGTATTTTGATATGTGCAGAGGACAAGGCAGAATGACTGAATGAAGTAGCATCAAAGGTTAACAGAAAATAGGAAGAAAACATGCAACACTTCCCATAATAACAAGCTAAAACGCTGGAAGGCTTCTCGGTACTTTGAGAAAAAAGAGGGTTGCGCTATATCGAAGGTAACATGCTATTGATAGCTTGTTCCTGACGCAGTTCATTTACTGTTACTTGCAGATTTATCTGAATTGCCCTCATTCTACAACTGCAGATGGAAGATGCAAGGTGCTTGTTATGAGCCAACTAGTCCTGACTGCCTTAAACTCTCAGCGTCAAAAGGAAAATATATATGTGTAGCGACCATGATGATGATGGCTCTGGTTTCTGGCCCATGTCACCGGGGAAGACGATGGTGAGCTGTCGCAATATTGCGCTGGTTTCCTTTCCCTGCACTCTGCACTCACATGGCTGATGGGGTGGCTAGGCGCTGAATCTTACACCAGAATTGGAAACTTCAGACCAGGGAACGCATCAACACCGCATCACTGCCCCTGCAGCTAGGCACTGTCCAGTTGTGCAGGGTCTTAAATTTACCCCATCCACCATGTGGCATCTCATTGTCTGAGTTGCTGCGCTCCTAGTACGAGCTAGCATGCGTGTTCAAACTTCAAACAATAATCCATGCCGAAGAAATAAGTTTATAGTATGCGGCACACAAGATGCTTGAGATCTACCGCCCAAACAACTGATCATCGTCAACAACAACAACAACAGGTTCACAAAAGGCCTGGGAAACGGCCATTATGGCAGCGCATTTTGCTGAAGAAAACAAATCATTGTAAGGAGAAATGCTAGTACCAAACTCTTTAACTGTCTCGGCGACACACCCCGTCAAACCAGAGCGACACCGTGGCAATGTCTATATTTATTACTGTTTTAGGACCGTGGCTGCAAAGCAAAGCCCTTTCAAGCTGTGGCACTCTTCAGGTATGCGATGAGATCAGCACGCTCCTGGGGCTTCTTCAGTCCAGGGAACACCATCTTAGTTCCAGGGATGTACTGCACATAAGAGAATAGTAATTGGAATTTTATCAGGAGATCATACAAAACCAACGAATCGCATTCTACGAGTCAAGAGACAAACATGGCGAAGATATCCAGCATATGAATGAGTAAGGTTCGAGAGGTAGTGTTAAGAGGGAAATGTTGCTCCCAATCCAGGGTTGCAAAAATCCTTTCAATGGTAGCAAGTACTACCGGGGAATCCTGGTTATTCCCCCAAGTAAAGCTCCTATTAGAAATCTTAAATTTCAATAGGACATGCTTATTAATCCAATCATTACATAAAAAAGCCTAGTGAGAATTAAAGTTACCAGTGTTCTTATCTTGAGAAAATCTAATAAGGTTAAAAGTCACCACCCGCAAGGGTAGGACTATCAACAAGATGCATGGCATCCTCTGAGATCAAATCAAGTTTATACAGTTCATTACTTAACAGAATGCATTTTTGGCTCTTAGTAAAAAAGCATAAACGTTGTCCCTGCTAATATGAACAGAATGAATCATAGGAAGTAATAGACAGTTCTAAAGAAACGAGCATCTCTACGCAGAGAACAAGGACTTCCAGGTACATACAAGTATATAACTATAACCCGGCTAAACAGAAATATCAAATAATCACGTAAATTCAAGAGCGACTAGATTAAAATAAAAGAGCAAAAAATGAAGAAATGTGTCGTCAGTGTAGAATGACCTCGAGAATAGCAATTATCAACAATTTAGCTCTACAAAGAAAGTATAATCAATCCTCTCAAAAGAACTTCCAAGACACTAGACCCACAACAATTCCTCACAAAAAAAATCACTCTCTAACAGGGTATGCTACAGCACTGCCCAAGTATCTGACTACAAGTGCACAGCACAAGGCAGAAGCTCTCACATACCCACAGCCCACTGATAATGAAAAAAGAAGGAAGTGGACATTAAGCATACCTTCTTCGGATTAAGCAGGTAGTCATACAGTGTTTTCTCCTCCCAAACCACAGCCATGCTCTTGTTGGCCGTAGAGTAAGAGTATCCAGCAGTCGTGCCAGACTGCCTCCCAAACAGACCATTCAGGTTAGGCCCTGCAGATCAGCATGACTGGCATTAACTTGGCATTTGGTTAAACAAGATCTGGCTTTGTACAGAGGCGACACGTGGCAAACGAATTTAGTTCCAACTGTGTATCGTCTGTTCAAAACTAGCATGTACCCTGCAGATATTACTAGAGATGTTTCCTCAGAAAATTACACAAAACTGGAAGCCTACAGAAGACTACAAAGAAATAAATATTGAATACATGTATTTAATTGCAAACACTCTTATTTCTCCTTAATGAATTGACAGTGCTCCTGCTTGTTTGTCAAAAAGAAACATAAATACAGGCCAATCTATCGGCAAGGCTAGTCACTGAATTATAACACTGAGCACACATACATTCAGTGCCGTGTCATGAATAACTGCAAAAGGTGTTCTATTAAATCATACGATTAACACCAGTAAGACATTGCGTATTTTTGAATTGTTCGTTTCAAGTGTTTCTTTCAGACCACTTGCTATCGGTGGAAAATCATCATGGTCATGAATCTAATGCGTATTAGCATCTACTCCCTTCGTTCCTAAATATTTGTCTTTTTGAGATTTCAAAGGGACTACCATATACGGATGTATATAGACATATTTTAGAGTCTAGATTCACTCATTTTGATCCGTATGTAGTCACTTGTTGAAATCTCTAGAAAGACAAGTATTTAGGAACGGAGGGAGTACATTGACAGAAAGGCACGCCATCCGGCAATTCACCGATCGATCCAACAACATAGCCCAGACAGACGGATTCACCCATTTCACAAATCAACCAACACTCGCTCGGAATCAACCAACGAATTTCACGAACCGCACGGCAGCCGGCCGAACAACCGGGATCCAAACGCGAAGAACGCGCAGGATTCACGGTCAATCGATGTGATTCATCCCTCCCAGATTCCCGTCCAAGGCTGAACCACAACCCCCGAAACACAGGGCATCGCGTCAGGGCAGAACACGTACCGCCGACGCCAACCGCAAAACCAATCCCGAAACGGGACTCCACGATCGATACGGGGCTACAAGAACGAGGCGCGATCGACGTCATCGGGCCAGGTCGGGGCGCTCACCTTGCTTGTGGCCGGCGCCCTTGTCGACGGTGTGGCACTGGGCGCACTTGGTCTTGAAGATCTTCTCGCCGGCCGCGGGGTTCCCCGGGGGTGCCTCCGAGAACGACGCCATCGCCGCTGCCGGCGCTGATCCCGCGCGGACGGTTGCCGGGCTAGGGTTGGGGATCCCTCGGCTGGAGGAACGGAAGGCGATCCGGGTCGCAGGAGGCTGGAGGCTGGAGGCGGGCGGGGAATGGTGATCGGGCTCGTTCAGGTCTGTTCTGGTTCTGCCTGTTTTAAAGCGGTACCGCGAGATTTACGAGACACGTCGAGCCGTTGAGGTCGAGGGGCTGCAAAGGTACCATACTGCCCCTGAGGCTTCCAATATTGGCAGTGGCGGAGCTTGGCCAGTATTGTTCGACGGGGCGCAATGGGCGGGGGCGACCAAAACCAAAGTTATTTTTGCTTTTGAGGGGAACCAAAACCAAGTTTTTACATAAAAGGCCAAAGTCCGACTTTATAAATATCTATCAGGCAGAGTCAACAACGTAACCACGCTAAACGAAACGGCAAATCACCCACATAGTATCAACACCTAACCACGCAAAAAGTTAATGTACATGGCTCCTAAGCCAGTACACGGCACGCAGGCCGAAGACTAAGAAACGACGATAGTAGGGCCATCAACTCCTAACCGCTGGCTTGAAGCGAAGAAGGGAGGTAGCTGTATCCCGAATCCTGGTAGACATATCATCAAAAGCATCCCGATCCTTCTCCTTCGTCAATAATCTCCACTGCTGCAGGAATATGCAAGTTTTAAATAAGCAATCAATGGGTTTAGCAGGGAAAATGTGTTCAATGGTAAACTTGTTTCTAGTCGTCCAAAGGGTTCAGCACATCGCTGCGAAACCCACCCAGAACATTCTTCTCTCGGCCCCAACCAGGTTAGAAGCCAAAAGACGAAGTTCTCAAAGGGCTTAGCCAAGACACAGTTGAAAAAAAATGTGATTTGTGTCCTCTCTCTGGCCACATAAAGCACATCGATCAGATCCCGGGCTGTTACGCTTGCGAATCTGGTCAGCTGCCAGAAGACGCCCACAGAAAGCTTGCCACATAAAGACCTTAACCTTAGGGGGGTGCGGGCCCTCCAGATCCACTTAAATTTGGTAGTGGTCGATCCAGAGATGAGTTTGCCATATACCAATTTCACAGAAAAAACGCCCAGACGCATAGTGGGGCCAGAACACCGAGTCCTCCTCCTCTGAGAGCACAGGGAAGAGGGCAACAAGACGCTGACAGTCAACCAACTCTTCACGAGACACGGATCGACGCAGCTCTAGGTCCCAATTATTGTCAGAGAGCTCAGAGATCAAGATATCAGGATTCGGGCAATAAGAAAAAAGAACTGGGAAACAGACGGCTAACATGGCCGTACCACACCACCAGTCTAGCCAGAACCTCGTGGATCTACCATTGTGAACCACAAACTTGGCAAGGCCTTGAAACATCAGCCGCCGTTTAACAAGATCTTTCCAGAATGGTGACGCGCCTACGGGCGGGGCAAACATAGGACTGGACATAGGAAAAATATTTAGCCTTGAGTATGTTATACCAGAGGGGGTTATCTGAGATGGACATGATCTTCCACCACCATTTAATGATCAAGCACTTGTTCATGACCAAGGTGTTAATTATACCCATCCCCCAAGGCTCTTAGGTCAGTAGATGTGATCCCATTTATCCAATCTATACTTGCGCTTGTTATCAGCAGCATTCTAGTAAAAAAGCACCCCTGTGCTTGTCGAACCCAGCATGAGTGCCGTTAGTAAGAAGGTAAAACCCCATCAGAAACATAGGGAGGGAGGAAAGACAAGCCTTGATAAGGGCCACCTTGCCAGCCTGAGTATTATATCTGTCCCTCCACAGCATGGCATGGTTGCCAACTTTAGCCAATGTAGATGCAAAATCCTTAGCCGAAAGTTTGTCATGCGAGATAGGGAACCTGAGATATTTGAGAGGGAAGGATCCCATTGAGCAGTTGAGTAATTGAGAGACACATAATGCCTCAGCCTCCGTCACCCCAGTGACGATCACCTCACTTTTTGCAAAGTTAATCTTAAGCCCAGACAAGGCCTCAAAGCAAAGAAGAATAAACTTAAGGTGGGATAAACAAGCGTCATTAAGTTCCACCATGATTGATTGTATCGTTGTAGCGACCAGACCTCAAACGGTCAAGTCTCTTTGCATCTGTGTCATCCCTGGATCGGTAATGCTGACATGCATAATACTCGAGGAATTATAACAGAGTTTCAATCACACACTTATTATATCGAGTCCTCATAAAGAGTATCATTACATAATAAATCATGGCTAAAGGCCATCTAAACTAGATAACAACGGAAGCTTCGAAGGTAAATGAGTCCATCAACTCCAATGGCATAGCTGAGTGCAAAACAACGACCTATCGCACCTTATTCGTCGTCTGAGTAGTTTGCAACATAAGACGTTGCAGCCCAAAAACGGGTCAGCACATGGAATATGCTGGCATAGTTACACTGTAAAGCAATGATAATGCAAGAACTATATCTACATGCAATACTTGGCTGGTGGAGGCTGTAAGTTTCATAGTTTTGCATAAAGCTAGTTTTTCCCTACAACAAAGGAATATATTTATTTAACTACTCCAATGTTGCCCATTATTTCAGAAGGTAACCCCAACTCAAATCCCAATTAAAAGTATCATCATTAACCCAACATCATAATTAATTAGAGTAACATGTTGAGATCACATCAATAGATTCAACTACTAGATACTCAAGACGTCCATAACTGGGGACACGGCTAACCATGATTAGTTTATACACTCTGCAGAGGTTTGCGCACTTTTCCCCACAAGACTCGATCTCCTTCATTGAATTTCTCGCACTACATGATGTTTAAGAAACGGATGACCGAGACACGGTCTTTCAGAAGCATTAACTCATTCGATGGGTAGACAGTACCACCTACATCCCCTACATCTGCTAGTCTACCACTGAAAGAGGTCACACAACTTACTCAACTATGCCAGAGCCCATAATCGCATGTGGCTGCACACGGAAGTTTCTAGCATGAATAATCTTATGATCCCTTTGAGTCTGGGTGGCGGTCCATAGGATAATCACACGGTAACCCCGGGATTTCCAAAAAAACAGGCAACACTGGGTTCCCCAGGTGCCTCAATCCACCCAGATGTGTATTTAAGTTGCCACCTTAATGTTATCCATAACTAAAATAACTCTTAAACTTCCATGTGTGAATCACGATCCAATCCCTGTCTACGAGCATGGCTAAGCAATAATAAGCATAACGTATATTCCCGGGGTGATCAAAAGGTATTAGGTTCCTACCTCAAGTACTACAACAAAAACCACATGTTCTAATCCTACCAATGCAATTATTTGTGGGGCAGACTAATGCACAGTAAAAAATGGGTATAAAAGAGTATGATCAAATTGTAAATTGCCTTGCTGACGATCTGCAAACACTATAGATTCATATTAACAAGCTTCGCACTCCGGATAATCTAGCGCAGATAAACAATAGCATACATAAGCAATCACTCAATCGAAACACGACAAAAACCGAGAAAGATCCAAGTCAAACACGAAACAAGCAAAATGGCTTAACTAACAAGAGTCAAAACCTAACAGCAATATTAACATGTGAATTATATCTTAACAGTAGGTACATATGACTAGCTATGATTTGCCAAAAGATTCAACTCAAACGGAGCAACGAAACTCCAAATATGAACGAAACAAGATCGTTTACTAATCTGGATTAAAGTCAAATTTTACAGTACCAAAATCATGTTCAAGTTCATTAACTGGAAAGAGGGCTTCGAGACAAAGATTTAGGCGCTGGTTTCATCTAATTTGGATAAGCGAGCAAAAAGTTATACTAGTTTAAAGATTAGGGGCTGAATCGCGATAAAAATAATCACGGATAAATCCCTGGCCAAAAATATAAAAAAACGAAACGACTAACAAACGAATGTTCGCTGTCTGAACCTAACCGGCTAACATTGTTCGTTAAAATGAACGAACGGATGAGGCCCGCTAAATAAACTAACCGACGAAAAATAGATCTACGAAAAAAAATGCGAAATGAAAAAAAACCGGCTCCGGTTCGTACTAGTTCGGGACAAGAACCCGACGGCGGCGGCTCCGGCGAGAAATGCGGCGGCGGCAATGGCGGTCGATGGCGCGGTGGTGCGGCAGGTGGTGCAGCGGCGGCGCGCGGCAAC
>NC_041385.1:697554821-697574334 GCF_002162155.2 Triticum dicoccoides | reverse complement strand
GTTTATATAGGGGGGAGGGGTACCTTGGCGGAGGGGGCAAGGCGGCGGCGGCAGTGTCCGGCTCAGACACCGAGTCCGGCGGCGGCACGCACGACCGCGCGGGAGAAGGCGGGGGCGGCCCGGCTTGGCTGGGCCTCGGCCCAGTCGGGGGGAACTTTTTTTTAAATCCCGCCAAAGAAAATCCTAATAAAATAAAAAATTTCTAGAAATGCCAAAAATAATTTTCACCGTCTAAATAGAATATTTAGAACTAAGTGAACACTTTTCTGGCCTAAAATGCAATTTTGAAAAAATGCATATTTTTCTAATTCAAATAAAATAGCAAATAAAATACCAGAAAAATCATAATTTGATTTTAAAATTCTTTCTCCGGTATTTCTTTGAATTTGAAGAAGTCATATGATCTTCGCTCATTTATGTTTTTTAATATTGGAAATAGTTGGAGAGAAAAATAATAAAATCAAATTGATCCTTTCTTCAAATTTGAAAAGAATTCAAATATGAATTTTGTGAAACCTCCAACTCTCTCCGTGGGTCCTTTAGTTGCTTAAGATTTCTAGGATCTCAACCAAAATGCAAGAATAAATATGATGTGCATATGATGATCTATGTATAACATCCTAATTTTCAATTAGGATGTTACAAACCTACCCCCCATAAGATGAATCTCGTCCTCGAGATTTGGGTTGGTCAGCAAAAAGGTTTGGGTGGTCTCTACGAAGGTCTTCCTCTCGCTCCCAGGTGGCTTCCTCCTCGGTATGGTGGCTCCACTGAACTTTGCAAAACTTGATAACCTTGCTGCGAGTAACTCGGCTGGAAAACTCGAGAATCTTGACTTGGTTCTCCTCATAAGTCAAGTCACTGTCTTACTGAATCGCTTCAAGTGGCACTGTATCTCTTAGAGCAATATCAGCCATCTCTGTGTGGCACTTCTTCAACTGGGAAACGTAAAACACATCGCGAACACCCGACAATCCTTCTGGCAATTCCAGCTTGTATGCAACTTCTCCCATACGTTCCAAAACTCTGTATGGTCCGACAAAATGTGTTGCTAGCTTTCCCTTAACTCCAAAACGCTTAACTCCTTGAAGCGGGGACACACAAAGATATACTCTATCTCCGACTTCGTAAACTGTCTCCTTGCATTTAGAATCCGCATAACTCTTCTGCCTGGACTGGGCTACCTTGAGTCTGTCACGAATCAACTTAACCTTTTTTTCAAAGTCTTTGATTAAATCGGGTCCAAACAACTTTCAATCTCCAACTTCATCCCATGATAACAGTGTCCTGCACCTCCTTCCGTACAAAGCTTCGAAAGGGGCCATCTTAAAACTGGCTTGATAACTTTTGTTATAAGAGAACTCTGCATACGGCAAATTGTCGTCCCAACTAGATCCATAATCTAGCGCACAATCTCTCAACATGTCCTCTAGAATCTGATTGACTCTCTCGGTCTGTCCATCTATCTGTGGATGAAAGGCTGTACTGAACTCTAGCCTAGTACCCAAAGTTTCATGCAACTGATTCCAAAACTTTGAAGTAAATTGGGTTCCTCTATCTGATACTATGGTCCTCGGAACTCCATGCAGACATATGATCCCGGTCATGTATATCTTTGCCAACTTAGCACTCGTATAGGTGGTCTTTCACCGGGATGAAATGAGCTACTTTCGTCAAACGATCGACTGCAACCCAGACAGAGTCATAGCCTGAACGAGTCCTGGACAATCCTGTGATAAAATCCATTCCTAGCTTATCCCACTTCCATTCAGGTATCGGCAGTGGCTGTAGCAATCCAGCTGGCTTCTGATGCTCTGCCTTAACTCTTTGACATACATCACATATTGCTACGTACTCGGCAATATCCTTCTTCATTCCTGTCCACCAGAAACTTTCCTTCAAATCCATATACATCTTAGTGTTTCCTGGGTGAATTGAATACGGCGAATCATGGGCCTCTTGCAGAATCAAGTTCCTGATCCCGGGGTCATTAGGCACATAAACGCAATCCTCAAACCATATGGTATCATGCTCATCCTCACGAAATCCTTTAGCCTTTTGCTCATCCTTTCCTTTATCTCGGCAATCTCCTTGTCAGTCTTCTGGGCTTCTCTGATCTTACCCATCAAGGTGGACTGAATTTCCAATGTTGCTACATAACCTCTCGAAACTATCTCCAAACATAGCTCATGAAGATCATCTGCTAACTCCTTAGGTGATTCTCCGGTCATGAGCGTGTTAACATAACTCCTGCGGCTCAACGCATCTGCTACTACATTGGCCTTTCCGGGATGATAGTGCAATTTCATATCATAATCTTTAATGAGCTCCAACCATCTCCTTTGCCTGAGATTCAACTCCTTATGCGTGAAGATATATTTCAAACTCTTATGATCCGTGTATACCTCGTAGTGGTTTCTGATGAGAAAATGTCTCCATGTCTTCAACGCATGCACTACTGCTGCTAACTCCAAATCATGCGTAGCATAATTTAACTCATGAGGTTTAAGCTGTCATGAGGCATACGAAACAACTCTTCCTTCCTGCATAAGCACTGCTCCAAGTCCTTGACATGAAGCATCGCAATACACTTGATAATCCTTTCGTTGGTCTGGGAGAATCAGCATGGGGGCTGTAACCAAACGCTTCTTCAACTCCTAAAAACTGGCTTCACACTCCTCAGCCCATTTAAACTTGGTGTCCTTCTTCAATAACTCCGTCATGGGCTTTGCAATCCTGAAGAAATTCTCAATGAACCTCAGATAATATCCTGCGAGTCCAAGAAAACTCCTGATCTCTCCAACTGATGTGGGTGCCACCCATTTAGTCACAGAAACAACCTTGTTAGGGTCTACTGCTATTCCTTCTACGGATATAACATGTTCGAGAAATCCAACTTCCTTTAACCAAAATTCACATTTGCTGAACTTGGCATACAACTGATGTTCTCTGAGCTTCTCAAGTACCAAACGTAAATGCTCCTTATGACCCTCTTCGTTCTTTGAGTAGACCAATATATCATCAATGAACACCACGGTGAACTTATCCAAAAACTCCATAAACACTTTGTTCATCATGTTCATGAAATAGACAGGCGTGTTAGTCAGACCAAATGACATAACAGTATACTCATATAGCCCGTACCTTGTGGTAAAAGCTGTCTTTGGTATATCCTGCTCTCGAATCTTCAACTCGTGATAACCCGATTGAAGATCAATCTTAGAGAAAACTTTAGCTCCTTGCAACTGGTCAAACAAATCATTGATCATCGGCAGTGGGTATTTGTTCTTGATCATCACTTCATTCAACGCACGATAATCAACAACCATCCTTAAAGATCCATCTTTCTTCTCCACTAGAAGCATTGGGGCTCCCCAAGGTGATGAACTTGGTCGAATATAACCTTTATCCAATAACTCCTTAATCTGCTTCTTAATTTCCTCTAAATCCTGTGCGGGCATCTGATACGGTCTCTTTGATATTGGCCCGGTGCCTAGCAATAGCTCAATCAAAAACTCGGTGTCTCAATCCGGTGGCATGCCTGGTAACTCCTCCGGAAATAGATCGGGGTAATCCTTCACCACTGCTACTTCCTCCTGCACAACTCCTAATAAGGAATTCACTTGAGTCCTCTTCGGCACATGCCGGGATACATACTTGATCCTTCTTCCTTCTGGGGTGGTGAGAAATATCGACTTACTAGAACAATCAATGTTCCCTCCATACTTCGATAACCAATCCATGCCTAATATTATATTCAATCCTTGTGACTCCAAAATTATTAGGTCCGAGGAAAACTCATGTCTGCCAATGGTCAAGGGTAACCGATCACACCATCGGCTGGCCATATACTCTGCTCCTGGCGAGCTTACTAACATGGGTGACCTAAGGGCTAAGGTTGGCAATTTAAACTTGTCCACAAGTCCCCTTGATATGTATGAATGCCCCTGTTCAAGAATTCATCCGATTAACCAGTTAACTTGCCGATTAATCCCTACTCGTAGGGTCACCGAGTAGCATATAAACCGATAAATCGTCTGATTAATTGATTAAATGGCCGATTAACTTGCCGATTATCCGATTAATCCCCTACTCACCAGCCAACCGAGCAGCTACCAGTTAACGATTTCCTCAACAATGATGAATGCGATGCACCAGTATCAAAAAGAACAAGTGCAGGAAATGCATTAATCGAAAACTTACCGACAACTGCATCGGTTGATCCTCTATCTCCTCCACGCTGATATGGTTCACCTGTCCTTTGGTGAAGGGGTTGGGCTTCTTGGCACCATTTCCATTTCCATTCTTCGCTTCCGGACATTCATTTGCATAATGTCCAGTCTTCTCGTACTTGTAACAGGTAACGTGGCTCAAATCCCTCTTGGCTGGTGTTGTAGGGTTGGAACGGTTCTGGCTGCTGCTTCCTCCATTCCCATTGCCATTCTTGGGGCCACTATGGTTGTGTGAACTTGCTCTGTTGTGCGTGTGTCCTCCATGATTGTGGGTATGTCCTCCCGAGTACGGGGAATGGCAGTGCTTCTGCTGATCTTCTGAAGTATACCTCCCCTGCCCATACTTCCTCTTACAATTATCAATCTGTTGCTGCTTGCCTTCAATCATAAGAGCCCTGTCTACCAACTCCTGGTAGTTGTTGAATGTTGCCACCATCAACTGCATGCTCAGCTCATCATTCAGTCCTTCCAGAAACTTCTCCTGCTTAGCAGCATCCGTAGCTACATCGTCAGGGGCATAGCGTGCTAACTTACTAAACTCATCCACGTACTGGCCCACTATACGTCCTCCTTGGCACAAGTTGTGAAACTCTCACTTCTTCATGCTCATAGCTCCTGCTGAAACATGGGCAGTGTGGAAAGCCTGCTGAAATTGATCCCATGTAATAGTGTCAATGGGGTAGGTGGCTGTGAAATTCTCCCACCAAGATGTTGCAGGTCCATCAAGCTGATGTGCGGCAAAACACACTCTCTCCGCATCTGTGCATCCTACAGTGGTCAGCTCTCTTCCAATCTTGCGGAGCCAATCATCTTCAACAATCGGCTCGGTGCTACTAGAGAACACCGGTGGATCCAACCTTAGGAAACGGGCTAGGTGATCAATAGGGGGTGGTGGTGGAGGGCCTTGGTTCTGATTCTGGACTAAAAGCTGCATCAGGGTATTCTGCTACTGGATCAACTGAGTGAGCTCCGGTGGGAAGGCAAATCCATTGTCACGTCTCGGAGGCATCTGATGGGATTAGAAGGGGGTGAGAAAACAGAATAGAATTGGGGTCTAAGAGAGATGCACTACCCATAATGCTCATGAGACAAACACAATCAATTTCACTTCAATCGATAGCACACAAGTCACACAAAAATGGTCTAACCTATAACTACAAACTCGATCCTTGCAACTACTTGGAGGGAAAATACTACTAATTACAATGGTGGTCGTCTAGAAATTTTCATTAGAAGAAGACTTCATAATATCTGCTCCAGCTTCACCAACATAGTCATCATCGCTATCAAGGTCGGAGTCAGTGTCGTCGAGGATGATGTAGTCTCCTGGTTGGTTGTCCTTCTTCGGCGTGGGGTCTCCCATGAATACTCCTAGCTTCTTCGCCAGGTCTTCATTCTTCTCCAGTAGTATAGCAATCTCTTCCTCGTATCCATCGCGTGTAAACTTGATCTCCTCCTCTAGCTCATTGTTTCTCCTCACCAGTTTCTTGATCTTCTTCATGTGGATAATTTGTTGATTCTCCTTTCAACGTATATGATCTCCCATCTCTTGAATGTAAGCGGCAATTGATCCATCCCTCCTTGTGCGAATCATCTCCCATTTTTCATCTCCGTGGCCACATATCTAGTGGACGGTATTCTCCAGCTCCTTGTGATATACCTCACATATGCGTCCAAAGGTGATATGTGCGGCCATGCTCTTTCCAATACTACAGCTTGGTGCATCCAGGTAGAAATCAATAGGCTCCATTGTTGGTGCAAAGGTCCTCCCAGGTATCTAGACTTTGATCTTCCAGCGCTCCTCTTCCGGTACCGATGTAGAGAAAATCCCCGTGAAGCTTGGTAGTCTGATGTTTAAATACTTAGTGACTTCCTTCAAGTGCTTTCCGAAAGGGGTGTCATCATCCGGTTGAGTGAACTTGTTCCTGGGATCCACCATCTATAGAGTAGAAAGAGAGGAGAATTAGAAATGAGTAGAGAAGAGAAATCATGTGGCTCATTCTAGTGGTCGCGTCCTATAGTCAGCGTGTGCTCTGATACCATCTTGTAGCGACCAGACCTCTAACGGTCAAGTCTTTGTGCATCAATGTCATCCCTATATCGGTAATGCTGACACGCAAAATACTCGAGGAATTATAACAGAGTTTCAATCACACATTTATTACATCAAGTCCTCATAAAGAGTATGATTACATAAATAAATCATGGCTAAAGGCCATCTAAACTAGATAACAGCGAAGCTTCGAAGGTAAATGAGTCCATCAACTCCAACGACATAGCTGAGTGCAAAACAATGACCTATCGCACCTTATTCGTCGTCTGAGTAGTTTGCAACATAAGACGTTGCAGCCCGAAAATGGGTCAGCACATGGAATATGCTGGCATAGTTACACTGTAAAGCAATGATAATGTAAGAACTATATCTACATGCAATACTTGGCTGGTGGAGGCTGTAAGTTTCATAGTTTTGCATAAAGCTACTTTTTCCCTACAACAAAGGAATAAATTTATTTAACTACTCCCATGTTGCCCATTATTTGAGAAGCTAACCCCAACTCAAATCCAATTAAAAGTATCATCATTAACCCTACATCATAATTAACTAGAGTAACATGTTGAGATCACATCAATAGATTCAAGTACTAGATACTCAAGACGTCCGTAACCGGGAACACGTCTAACCATGATTAGTTTATACACTCTGCATAGGGTTGCGCACTTTTCCCCACAAGACTCGATCTCCTCCGTTGAATTTCTCGCACTACATGATGTTTGAGAAACGGATGACCAAGACACAGTCTTTCAGAAGCATTAACTCATTCGATGGGTAGACCGTACCACCTACATCCCCTACATCTGCTAGTCTACCACTGAAAGAGGTCACACAACTTACTCAACTATGCCAGAGCCCATAATGGCATGTGGCTGCACATGGAAGTTTCTAGCATGAATAATCTTATGATCCCTTTGAGCATGGGTGGCGGTCCATAGGATAATCACACAGTAACCCCAGGATTTCCAAAAAAACAGGCAATACTGGGTTCCCCAGGTGCCTCAATCCACCTAGGTGTGTATTTAAGTTGCCACCTTAATGTTATCCATAATTAAAATAACTCTCAAACTTCCATGTGTGAATCACGATCCAATCCCCGTCTACGAGCATGGGTAAGCAATAATAAGCATAACGTATATTCCCAGGGTGATCAAAAGGTATTAGGTTCCTACCTCAAGTACTATAACAAAAACCACATGTTCTCAATCCTACGAATGCAATTATTTGTGGGGCAGACTAATGCATAGTAAAAACTGGGTATAAAAGAGTATGATCAAATTATAACTTCCCTTGTCGACGATCTGCAAACTCTAGAGATTCGTAGTAACAAGCTTAGCACTCCAACTAATCTAGCGCAGACAAACAATAGCATACATAAGCAATCACTCAATCGAAACGCGAGAAAAAACGAGAAAGATCCAAGTCAAACACGGAACAAGCAAAACAGCTTAACTAACAAGAGTCAAAACCTAACAGCAATATTAACATGTGAATTAGATCTTAACAGTATGAAAACAAAGTATGGACTTTGACAGACTTGCCCGATGATCGACGAGCCATAGAAAATAAATGGATCTTTAAGAAAAAGACTGACGCAGATGGTAATGTGACCATCTATAAAGCTCAGCTTGTCGCTAAGGGTTATCGACAAGTTCAAGGGGTTGACTACGGTGAGACCTTCTCACCCGTAGCGAAGCTGAAGTCCGTCTGAATCATGTTAGAAATTGTCGCATTCTACGATTATGAGATATGGCAAATGGACGTCAAAACGACATTCTTTAACGGTTTCCTTAAGGAATAATTGTATATGATGCAGCCGGAAGGTTTTGGTGATCCTAAGAATGCTAACATGGTGTGCAAGCTCCAGCGCTCCATCTATGGGCTGGTGCAAGCATCTCGGAGTTGGAACATTCACTTTGATGAAATGATCAAAGCGTTTGGGTTTATGCAGACTTATGGAGAAGTCCGCGTTTACAAGAAAGTGAGTGGGAGCTCTGTAGAATTTCTCATATTATATGTAGATGACATACTATTGATGGGAAATGATATAGAACTTTTGGAAAGCATAAAGGCCTACTTGAATAAGTGTTTTTCAATGAAGGACCTTGGAGAAGCTGCTTATATATTGGGCATCAAGATCTATAGAGATAGATCGAGACGCCTCATCGGTCTTTCACAAAGCACATACCTTGATAAGATATTGAAGAAGTTCAATATGGATCAGACCAAGAAGGGGTTCTTGCCTGTTTTGCAAGGTGTGAAATTGAGCACGGCTCAATGCCCGACCTCGGCGGAAGGTAGAGAAAAGATGAGTGTCATCCCCTATGCCTCAGCCATAGGGTCTATTATGTATGCCATGCTGTGTACCAGACCTGATGTAAACCTTGTCGTAAGTTTTTTAGGGACGTACCAAAGTAATCCCGGCATGGAACACTGGACAATGGTCAAGAATATCCTGAAGTAACTGAAAAGGACTAAGGATATGTTTCTCGTTTATGGAGGTGACGAAGATCTCGTCGGAAAGGGTTACGTGGATGCTAGCTTCGACACAGATCTAGATGACTCTAAGTCACAAACCGGATACATGTATATTTTGAATGGTGGGGCAGTCAGCTGGTGCAGTTGCAAGCAAAGCGTCGTGGCAGGATCTACATGTGAAGCGGAGTACATGGCAACCTTGGAGGCAGCACATGAAGCAATCTTGATGAAGGAGTTCATTGCCGACCTGGGAGTTATTCCCAATGCGTCAGGCCCGATGACTCTCTTCTGTGACAACACTGGAGCTATTGCCCTTGCCAAGGAGCCCAGGTTTCACAAGAAGACCAGGCATATCAAGCGTCGCTTCAACTCTATTCATGAAAATGTTCAAGATGGAGACATAGATATTTGTAAAGTACATACGGATCTGAATATCGCAGATCCATTGGCTAAACCTCTTCCACGAGCAAAACATGATCAACACCAGAACTCTATGGGTGTTCGATTCATCACAATGTAACTAGATTATTGACTCTAGTGCAAGTGGGAGACTGTTGGAAATATGCCCTAGAGGCAATAATAAAATGGTTATTATTATATTTTCTTGTTCATGATAATTGTATATTGTTCATGCTATAATTGTATTAACCGGAAACCGTAATACATGTGTGAATACATAGACCACAACATGTCCCTAGTAAGCCTCTAGTTGACTAGCTAATTGATCAATAGATGGTCATGGTTTCCTGACCATGGACATTGGATGTCATTGATAACGGGATCACATCATTAGGAGAATGATTTGATGGACAAGACCCAATCCTAAGCATAGCACAAGATCATGCAGTTCGTTTTGCTAAGAGCTTTTCAAATGTCAAGTATCATTTCCTTAGACCATGAGATTGTGCAACTCACGGATGCCGTAGGAATGCTTTGGGTGTACCAAACGTCACAATGTAATTGGGTGGCTATAAAGGTATGCTACAGGTATCTCCGAAAGTGTCTGTTGGGTTGGCACGAATCGAGACTGGGATTTGTCACTCCATATGACGGAGAGGTATCTCTAGGCCCACTCGGTAATGCATCATCATAATGAGCTCAATGCTACTAAGTAGTTAGTCACGGGATCATGCATTACGGAATGAGTAAAGAGGCTTGTTGGTAACAAGATTGAACGAGGTATTCGGATACCGACGATTGAATCTCAGGCAAGTAACATACCGAGTGACAAAGGGAATTGTATACGGGATTGATTGAATCCTCGACATCGTGGTCCATCCGATGAGATCATCATGGAACATGTGGGAGCCAACATGGGTATCCAGATCCTGTTGTTGATTATTGGCTAGAGAGATGTCTCGGTCATGTCTGCATGATTCCCGAACCCATAGGGTCTACACACTTAAGGTTCAGTGACACTAGAGTTGTTATGGGAATTAGCATGTGGTTAGCGAATGTTGTTCGGAGTCCCGGATGAGATCCCGGACATCACGAGGAGTTCTGGAATGGTCCGGAAATAAAGATTTATATATGGGAAGTCCTTATTCGGTCACCGGAAATGTTCGGGGGTTTATCGGTATTGTACCGGGACCATCGAAAGGGTTCCGGGGGTCCACCGAGAGGGTCCACCTACCCCGAAGGGCCATATGGGCTTAATATAGAGGGGACGAGCCCCTAGGTGGGCTGGGCGCCATATCCCCCTAAGGCCCATGCTCCTAGGGTTGGGGGAAACCCTAGAGGGGGCGCCCCCTAGGCTTGGGGGGCAAGCCTCCCTCCTTGGCCATCGCCCCCTCTAGATCCTTCTGGAGGGGGCCGGCCCCCCTCTCCCTTGCCCCTATAAATATAGGGGAGGTGGGAGGGCTGCCACACCTTTTCCCTGGCGCAACCCTCTTCCTCCCCAACACCTCCTCCTCCTCGGTAGTGCTTGGCGAAGCTCTTCCGGAGAACTGCAAGCTCCACCACCACACTGTCGTGTTGCTGGAGCTCTCCCTCAACTTCTCCTCTCCCCTTGCTGGATCAAGAAGGAGGAGACGTCACCGGGCTGTACGTGTGTTGAACACGGAGGTGCCGTCCGTTCGGCGTAGATTGGATTTTCCGCGATTTGAATCGCCGCGAGTACGACTCCATCATCCGCGTTCTAGTAACGCTTCCGCTTAGCAATCTTCAAAGGTCTGAAGATGCTCATCGTCTATCTCTCTTGTTGCTAGAATCTCCTAGATTGATCTTGGTGATACATAGATTTTTTTTTGAATTATCGCTATGTTCCCCATCAGAGAAAAACCGAGAAAGATCCAAGTCAAACACGAAATAAGGAAAATGGCTTAACTAACAAGAGTCAAAAAACTAACATCAATATTAACATGTGAATTAGATCTTAACAGTAGGTACATCTGACTAGCTACGATTTGCAAAAAGATTCAAGTCAAACGGAGCAACGAAACTCAAAATACGAACAAAATAAGATCGTTTAGTAATCTGGATTAAAGTCAAATTTTACAGTACCAAAATCATGTTCAAGTTAATTAACTGGAACAAGGGCTCCGAGACAAATATTTAGGCGTTGGTTTCATTTAATTTGGATAGGCGAGCAAAAAGTTATACTAGTTTAAAGATCAGGGGCTGAATCGCGATAAAAATAATCGCGCATAAGTCCCTGGCCTTAAATAAAAAAATGAAACGACTAACGAACGGACGTTTGCTGTCTGAACCTAACCGGCGAACATCGTTTGTTAAAATGAACGAACGGACGAACGTCCGCTAAATAAACTAACCGACGAAAAACCGATCTACGAAAAAAAACGCGAAACGAAAAAAACGGCTCCGGTTCATACCGGTTCGGGACAAGAACCCGACGGCGGCGGCTCCGACGAGAAACACGGTGGTGGCGACGGCGGTCGACGGTGCGGCGGTGCAGCGGCGGCGCGCGGCAGTGGGCAGTGGCGGCAGCAGCAGGGGAGGGCCGCGGCGCTCGGCTTGGGGTCTAGGAGGGCCGAGCGCGCTTATAAAGGCGGGGGAGGGGTGCCTTGGCGGAGGGGGCAAGGCGCGGCGGCAGTGTCCAGCTCAGACACTGAGTCTGGCGGCGACACGCACGCCCGCGCGGGAGAAGGCGGCGGCGGCCCGGCTCGGCTGGGCCTCGGCCCAGTCTGGCGGAACTTTTTTTTAAAAAAAATCCCGCTGAAGAAAATCTTAATAAAATAAATAAAAATTTCTAAAAATGCCAAAAATAATTTTTGCTGTCTAAATAGAATATTTAGAACTAAGTGAACATTTTTCTGGCCTAAAATGCAATTTAGAAAAAATGCATATTTTTCTAATTCAAAAAAAAGCATATAAAATATGAGAAAAAACATAATTTGATTTTAAAAATCTTTCTCCAATATTTCTTTGAATTTGTAGAAGTATATTATCTTCGCTCATTTATTTATTTTAATATTGGAAATAGTTGGAGAGAAAAAAATAATAAAATCAAATTGATCCTTTCTTCAAATTTGAAAAGAATTCAAATATGAATTTTGTGAAACCTCCAACTCTCTCCCTGGGTCCTTGAGTTGTTTAAGATTTCTAGGATCTCAACCAAAATGCAACAATAAATATGATGTGCATATGATGATCTATGTATAACATCCAAATTGAAAATTGGGATGTTACAATCGTGAGCATACTGGAGGTGGGTGACACCATCCGGAATTAGGTGGGAGCTAACAAGGGAGATGTGTCCAGCCGACGTGGCTCTGTACAGGATATTAGAGAGCGCATCCGCAGCAAAGTTGAATAGGATAGGGGAAGCGGGATCACCCTGCCTGAGGCCTCTAGAGTTTTGGAAAAAAATTGCTAGTTCTCCCATTAACTGAAATCACAGTATGGCCTCCCGAGACCATTTGCACGACCCTATGGACGAAGCCCCCATCAAAACCCTTGGCTAAAAGAACCTGTCGTAAGAAACCCCAGCTGACAGAGTCGTATGCCTTCTCAAAGTCCAACTTGAGAATGACGGCCTTCCTACCATTCTTGCGAATGTCATGAATGATTTCATGAAGGCATAAAACCCCATCGAGGATGAATCGAAAATGCAGATTGATAGGGGGAGAGGTTACGGTGAGCAACCGGGGTAAGACGTGTGGCGTAGCCTTTGGCGGGAAATTTTGCGAAATTGTTGATCAGGGCGATAGGTCTGAATTGCGAGATGACGTCCGCACCCTTGACTTTCGGGATGAGGGTGATAACTGCATAGTTAAGCCTAGATATGTCAACTCTTCCCAAATAGAATCCCTATATGATCACACAAACAAGGGCCCGGAGTTGAGGCCAGAATTTCCTAAAGAAGGGGATGAAGAAGCCATCCGGGTCGGAAGCAGAGATGACATTGGCATTGTTGATGGAAAGAAATATTTCCTCCTTGGAGAGAGGGACCATTAGACCAGCATTCTCCTCGGCAGAAACCATGTCACGGTCGTTCCAAAAGGAAGGGGCGATCCTGAAACCCGAGTCTGGTTTGGCCGATAGGAGGGAGGAGAAGAAATCAATGACGTGGTTCATAATAAGGGTTTGATCCGTGGTTTTGACACCATTGATAATCAGACTATCAATGGTGAAGCGTCTAGGCCTCCCATTGGCAATAGCAAAGAAATAGGTTGTGGGAGAATCTCCCTTAAGCGTCCAGTTAATCGTACCGCGTTGGCGCCAGTAGATTTCCGCTTGACGGTGCAACTTCACCAGACTATCCTCAAGAGATAAGCGCAACACCCATTCCTAATCAGAAAGGCCCAGCCCATCAGCAAGCGAATCCAAGGAGCTAATCTGATTCGTGAGAGAAGCCTTCTCCCTCCACTCCTCAGCTGCATGGTTGTTGGCCCAACCATGAAGGAAATTACAGAGGGAGTAGGAGCAGTGGTGCCAGCCATCCAGTGGCCCAAAAGAACGGCGATTCGCCGAGAGCAGGGCCGAGATTTTTGAGGAAAGCAGCTCGCAGAAACCATCTGTCAGCAACCAAGAGGCATCAAATTGGAAACGGGGAGGGTTAGAAGGGAGCTGGAGCCCGGCATCAAGAATGAGAGGAGCATGGTCGGAGCCCACAATGGCCTTAGCCTTGAGCAGAGCAAGGGGAAAAAGTTTTCGGCTGATATTGTTGGATATTTGGCCCATGTTCTCAAGGGGTTTTTTCATGGGCAGGGCCACTGCACTACCAAAGTTCCATCGCATGTTGTCATTGGGAGCAACTAGTTGACGAGCGCTCCTTCGGGAGCCTCAAAACGATCAGTGCCACTTGGCGCGCTCTCAGCTGCCCGCCACGTGTCGCGCTCTGGGCGCTCCCTTCGGATTTTGTTTTTCTGTACGCGTTTTTGGCTTTTTAAACGGTTTTTTGGGGTTTTTTGACGTTTCGGTTTTCCACCGGTCTTCCTTATCTTTTGGCTCTGCGCAAAAAAATGCGTTTTTTTTCCGTGAGAGTCATGGTTTTGCTTACCGTGAGAGGCACGGTTTTTCTTTCGCAAGAGTCACGGCCGTACCTCTCAGAAACGAAAACAAAATGTGTTTTTTGTTTTTTTCCTTTCGCGAGAGGCATGGTTTTGCTTCCGCGAGAGGCACAATTGTCTTTCGTGAGAGCCACGACCATGCCTCTTGGAAACGAAAAAAGCGTTTTCCCCTTCCGCGAGAGGCACGGCGTGCCTCTCGGAAACAAAAAACCACGTTTTCTATTTTTTTTTCTTTCGCAAGAGGCACAGTTTCGCTTCAGGCATGGTTGTGCTTCCGCGAGAGGCATAGCCGTGCCTCCTCAGAAACAAAAAAACGTGTTTTGTTTTTTTTCCTTCCGCGAGAGGTACGGTTTTGCTTCCGTAAGAGGCACGGTCGTGCCTCTTTCGAAAACGGAAAGAACCCGTGCTGCCGATTTGATTTTTTTATCCGGTTTTTTGTGTGTTTTTTCCGTAAAAACCAATCAACATGGGATCTGGTTTTGAAGATCTCGATGCGAGGAATCCAACGGTGAAAACAGTTCGAGATTTGGATACACGATTTAAGAGATAAAACATTTTGAATAAATAAATCTACGAAAAAAGGGTAAACTCTTTGATTGTCATTCCTAATACTTCTCGCCTACCGCGTGGCTTATTGGATCGACCCAATACCACATTTACACGCGGTTTTTTTTTCTGTGTTCTTATTGGTTTTCACTGTTTTGCATAGTTTTCTTTGGGTTTTCCTATTTTTCCTTCTTTCTTTCTTCGGTTTTCATCAGTTTTCCTCGGATTTATATGTTTATATTTTTTTTATTCTTTTTCCAAACATGAGCAATATTTTTTATACACATTGGATATTTTTTATACATTCTGAATATTTTTTAAATACATGATCAATCTCTTTTAGAATATATATGTTTTGATGTCTGATTTTTATACACATTTTACATTTTTCATGTATATCTAAAACTTTTTTTATACTTTTAACATATTTTCAACACATGATTAACATCTTTATAACCACATGCTTTGAACATTTTTTTTCAAGTGTGTATTAATTTTTTTGAAACACACATTCAAACATTTATTTAATGATACACACATTTCTTTTAATTTAAAAACTGCACGGACATTTTTACAATATGAAGCGACACGTAGCTGTGCCCCGATTTTGCAAAAAGAAAAAAACCGTAGCTGTGCCCCGCACTTATAGGCCATTCCGTACAGATTCCATGCTAATACGGAAGTAGTGTTTGATTGTGCAAAGTCTTCAGGTACACGAATCAACGCACATACCCTTGAAAGTTGTCACGGTGACGGTAACACACTGAAATGCTGAGCAGAGGAGCCACATCACACCAGAACAAGGAACACAGTTATAGCTCGTATAGGTATAGCGCGACGATGAGCTAGCCCCGACTCACATCTTCTTTGCTAGCTATGAACACATGAATAAAACGATATCCAAAAAAGAAAACCCAACCGCTAGCTCGATTCCTCGACGAGGAAGAATACATAAAAGAGAAGAAAAAAGAAACAAAGCCTAAATGATTTCCTGGTCTTTCATTAGAGGCAACACATATCGTCGATGTTGCTAAAAAGCTCAACCAAATTCGGTGAGAATTACGCCGTCAAGCCTCCCTTGTTTGAGGTATCACCCCATTACGTGCCTACCAAGATGGTAAAATGGTATTGGGGCATATATGAATCTAGAGGACTCACTAGTTCTGCATTTCTATTTGGATGAAGACTTTTCATGCATGAAAGTCTTCGGGTACTTGATTTCAACTCACTAACGTTCCAAAGATGCAATTGTGATGACATCCTGATAAAGTGCAAAGCAGAGTAGCCACATGTCGCGGGAACATGGACGCTAGCGGTATCTCGTAGTGCGTGATGTTGAGCTAGTATTAGCCACGCTTGTTTAATCGACTATGTACAAGCAAAAAAAACTTGAAAAACGAAGCTCAATTAGTCACTTCATTCTTCGGCGAGAAGACACACTGGGAAGAAAGAAGAAAAAAGGCAACATGATTTCTTTGAGTTTATTTGATGTACGTAGTTCAGGGTGGCGATTGGAAAGAAAAGAAAAAGCAACTGAATGTGGCACGAATTCTGCCGCCAAGCCTCCCTTGTTCGATGTGTCACCATTTAACGCGCCAGCTGGGATAATCAAACAATATCCGGTCAAATTTGGGTATAGACAACTCATTAATTCCATTTTCAGATTTGGTTGACGATTTTTTCAAGTTTTAAGACTTGTTTGAGAAACTAGAAACAGTTTGGGAAATTTGTACTTAACTCTAGTACAAAAGTGGTGAGCTACATGGGCTCGTCGTCTACCTAATATATTTGCATGCATTGAAGTCTTCGGTACTCAATTTGAACACCGCTTCAATGCTAAAACTGTGGTGACATCATAATGACGTGCACATCGGAGAAGCGACATTTCACTAGAACGTGGAAGCTAGTTGTATCTCATAGTGCGTAACATTAGGATAGTCTTAGTTCACGTCTGTTTTACCAACTATATCCATACGATAAAATTTATAGCCTAAAAAATGGAGTTAATTACAAGATAGTACCATATTTGGGGCGGTGGTAGCGAATTGGTACCAAGTTTGGCAATTTTTACGTATCAGTATCAAGTTTGGGGCGAACCATTGCAAATCAGGCTAAACTTCGTATTTCTACGTATTGACGCTGGAACTGACCGCCTGGGCCCGCGCGTTAGCTGCCACGCTGGCGAATCGGCACCCGCACGCTCGCTCGATAGGTGCGGCCCGTCTCGAACCAGACCGGCCCGTGCTCCACTCTCCGCCTCCTCGCTCCTCTCTTGCCGCCCTCGTCGCCGCCGGCAGCTTTGCCGAACCGGACCGCCGCCGCCCGCCATGGTTTTCGAAGACGAAAGCAGTGAGGACACGTCCAGCCTACCGTACATGCACTCGACCTCATCCACAGACGGGCTTAACCAGGTGAGTTTCCTTGATCTAGGTTTAGGGTTAGGGTTTCAGATTTGGGGCTTTTTGATTTGGTTGATTTCGCTGGGTTTTAATTTGGCCATTTTGTTTGTACGAGCTTCTGCAGGTCCCTTTCAGCGTTGAAGATTCAGATTACCAGGGGTTTGAGCTGGATATGATGTCCCCATGTGAGAAGCACGACAAGGCATCTGAGAGGCTTGTCGCATTTGCAGGAACAGACACAGGTAGAAGGTTCTTAGCATATGCAGAGCTGGTATGAATTGTAGGCTGATAGTGGGATATTATATTTAGGTTGATAGTGTCATATTATTGTTGGTTTGACAGTGGCATATTGAACGTCAGTACAAGGGCTGATTATTAGGGCATATTTAGGCTGGCAGTGTAATCTTTACTATCATTTTGTTATGGCTGATTATTCACTTTTGCAACAGCAGTAGCTTGTGTAGTTTAGTTACAGTGGTACTGTTATTTTGAAGTGGCATTGTTCTCGCTATCATGTGAAATATTCAGTTTGGGACTTCTACAGGTTTTATGTAGCTGCTGTGGCATTTTAGCTACTGTTCATTATGTTGCTGTTAATTTTGCTCATGTTTGGTACTAAATATTGAGTGAACTGTTACTTTTATGTTGGGATGCACCTGTTGTTATGTATCTAAATGCTACAAATATTCAGTTGAATGGATAGTATGTACTACATATGCTTTGGCAATTCACCAAGTTTGCAGTTTTAGCTTGCTCTTGTTTTGTAGCTGATTACCAAAATATAGTTCGATTATGTAGCTGAGTGGTGTTGTAATTGATGGATGCTCATGCTGTTATTTAGTGGGTAGGTACAATTACCAGTGTAGCTGAGTGGTGTTGTAATTTGGAATAAGTGATGCATTTGTTATTACCAATGTAGAAAGGAAAAACAGTGCGATTGCTCTTCTTCTTTATTTACCTGTGGTATGAACTAACTTGTTATTTTTATCTTTTTGCTCTTTTTGCAGGAAGGTGAGAATTGTGTGTTTGTTGAATGGGTTGATCATCAGTGGCCCCCAACAATGCAGAATACATTGTTGAAGCTGTGGGCAATGGTTGAAGATAGCAAGAGTGCTAGGGTGAGTGATAATCTTGAAAGTGCTTTAACAATTCACCATCTGACAGAAGGGAAGAACAAGCTGGAGGCCAACTATGACAAGTTAGTCCAAGATGTGCATGAGCTTATAAGCTTCCAGGAGGAGAGGGTGGTGGATTTCAGATATCTGCAGTCCAACATTACATATCAACAGCAATGCAGAAGTGAATTGGTGGCTGATATGAAGGCAGAGATGGCAAAGAAAGATGCAGAGTCTGAGAAGCTTAATCAGAAGTATGAAGTGCTGCTGAACCTCACAAGAGCTCAAGCAATAGTCATCCAGAACTTGAAGTTCAAGAATATGACAGACAAGCAATTGCTTAGTGAAGCTAAGATGAACTTGGAGTTGAAGAATGCAGAGCTCACAAAGTCTGAGGAGAAGCTCACCCATGATAAGCTAGGGTTGAAGTTTCAGCTTGCTGGTTTGCTTAAGGGAAAGGAAAAGCATGTTGAAGAGAAGGGGCAGCTACAGCTTCAGATTGCTGAGCTGATGAAGGCAGAGGACAAGCTGAAGGAGAAGATCAAGAGATCCAGGCCATCTTAGAGAAGTGAAGAAGATGAATATGAGATTAGTGGGCAATGCTGACCTTTTGGGCATGATGGTTGTGTAGTGTATGGCTCTACTAATTGTGAACTATGGTTGTGTATGTATGTAATAGATATGCTTTTCATTCTTTTGTGAGAAAAGGATGAACTATGCATTTAAACTCCACTATGTATTGTGAACAATGGATATGTACCCTATAATATGTTGAACTCCAGTAAGTATTGTGTTATGATTGTGTACCCTTCTAATGCTTAGATTATTATGTTATATAGTGACTCAATATTCTGTGCCATGATTGGGAGACTAAAAGTTATGATTTCTCATGCACTAGGTTTTATATTAGATGATTATGTTAGCATTGGAAGACTATTTGATGGTCATGTTAGCACTCGAATATTAGATGGTTATGTTATATCATGCACTGGAATCCTATGTTTAGGTTATAGTGGTTCTGTCGACCCCGAGCCACCGTAAACCCTAAAGGTTAGGTTTTGTTGGTTCCATCGACCCTGAGCCACCGTAAACCCTAAAGGTTAGGTTATAGTGGTTCCGTCGACCCCGAGCCACCGTAAACCCTAAAGGTTAGGTTATAGTGGTTCCGTCAACCCCAAGCCACGGCAAACCCTAAAGGTTAGGTTATAGTGGTTCCGTC
>NC_041385.1:697523707-697553989 GCF_002162155.2 Triticum dicoccoides | reverse complement strand
ACCGTAAACCCAAATGGTTAGGTTTTAGTGGTTCTGTCGACCCCGAGCCACCGTAAACACAAATGGTTAGGTTTTACTGGTTCCGTCGACTCCGAGCCACCGTAAACCCAAATGGTTAAGTTTTACTGGTTCTGTCGACCCCTAGCCACTGTAAACCCTAATGGTTAGGTTTAGGTTGGTTCATCCACATGACCAAATAGCAAACCAATGTCATTAAAGTATAACATAAACCAGCTAGTTATCCACCTGAGTGACATCAATCCATGAACAGAATCCCCAACAGAACCATCAAGTTAACCATTGGCATGTGCACAAGTTGCTTTACCAGCATCAAACCCAAAAGAAAACACGTTCTAATGGCATCAAACTCTAAGTAATACATATTGTAGCATGAGCAGAAGTTTCTGCTGTGGCATCAAAGCAAAATAAAGCAGAATGTAGCATCAACACAAGTTGCTGCAGTGGCATCAAACCAAAAAAGCACATTGTACCAGCAACACAAGTTACTGGAGTGATAACAAACCAAAAGACAACATTCCACATTGTAGCAGGTGCACATTGTAGCATCAACAATTGTTTGCATGGCACATCATGACCTTCTGCCACCTCTACTAGCAGTGAACCAGGCCATCCATCCAGTGTGTGTACCATCAATTGGTGGTGGAGGAGCACCAGAAGTTGAGGCACCATACTGCCTTGGGGCAGAGAATGGCCTTGAAGAATGAGCACCTCTCCCAGCAGAAGATTGAGCACTAGAAGATGCTCTTCCAGATCCTCTTTCACCACCAGCCCTTCTTCCACCACCTTTACCAACAACACTTCCAGTTCTTCCTCCAGCTGGAGCAGCTCTTGGTGTTGGTGCAAGAGTTGTAGGTGTTGGTGCAAGAGCTGTAGGTGTTGCTGCAGCAGCTCTAGGTGTTGCTGCAGGAGCTATAGGAGCAATACCTCTTGCTTGTGCATTCCTTGCAGCAGGCTTGGAAAACAATTCAAAGGGAACATAGTTAATAACACTACAAGTAAGAAATGTACAAGGGATCAAGGTAATTTATAGAAACATCAAGCTGAAGAACTAGTTCAAAGAGCTTACCACATGTTTGTTCTTTCTCAAGGCCAACTCAGATTTCAACTGTTTAAGGCAACTTGTGTATGTATGCCCTTGTAATCCACAATTGCTACAAGTTATAGTCCCCATTCTTGAGGTGGACTTTGGCTTTGGAACTTCAAATCTTCCCTTTATCCTCTTCTCTTTCTTTCTTTCTTTCTTTCTTCCTTTCTTCCTTCATTTCTTCACTTTAAATAGAGGTGGTTCTATGTCTGGACCTGGTGTCTTTATCCAGTCATGCTCACCAGGGACAGGTGAAAGGATCGATATAGTTGACTAGAGGGGGGGGGGGTGAATAGGCAACTAACTCTTTTTAAACTTTTCTTTACCAAATTAAACTTTTCATCAAAGTAGGTTGTCTAGGTATGCAACTAGGTGAGCAACCTATATGATGCAATAACAACTAGCACAAGAGCAAGCAAGGGAGACAACACAAATAAGCTTGCACAAGTAAAGGCACGAGATAACCAAGAGTGGAGCCGGTGGAGACGAGGATGTGTTACTGAAGTTCCTTCCTTTTGAGGGAAAGTACATCTCCGTTAGAGTGGTGTGGAGGCACAATGCTCCCCAAGAAGCCACTAGGGCCACCACATTCTCCTCACGCCCTCACACAATGCGAGATGCCGTGATTCCACTATGGTGCCCTTGAAGGTGGTGACCGAACCTTTACAAACAAGGTTGGGGCAATCTCCACAACTTAATTGGAGGCTCCCAACGATACCACGAAGCTTCACCACAATGGACTATGGCTCCGAGGTGACCTCAACCGTCTAGGGTGCTCAAACACCCAAGAGTAACAAGATCCGCTAGGGATTAGTGGGGGGAATCAAATTTCTCTTGATGGAAGTGTAGATCGGGGCCTTCTCACCCAATCCCGAGCAAATCAACAAGTTTGATTGGCTAGGGAGAGAGATCATGCGAAAATGGAGCTTGGAGCAACAATGGAGCTTAGGGTTGGAAGAGGTGGTGAACTAGAGGAAGAAGACACCCCTTATATAGTGGAGGGACAAATCCAACCGTTATCCACTTAATCAGCCCATGACTTGCGGTACTACCGCTCCAGACCCGCGGTACTACTGCAAGGGCTCACGGTACTACCGCTCCAGACCAGCGGTACTATCGCAAGGACTTACGGTACTACCGCTGCCACGGCAGGCGCTAGTCCAGGCCAGAGCCGCAAGGGCTGAGGGCGATACTTCCGCTGGCGCTGTACTACCATTCCCCCTTGCGGTACTACCACAAGGCTAGAGTGGACTAGTCCTGGGAAGGGCACGGATGAAAGAAAATACATCCGTGCCTACTTTCGCTAAAAAGTAGATCGAGCAAAAATCCGACACGGTACTACCGTGCCTGGCGTGCGGTACTACCGCGCAGGGAGCGGATGTAAAAAATTACATCCGCCCCTGTAAAAAATTACATCCGCCCCTACTTCCGCTCGTGTTGCTGCACTAGATCCGAGGCCACGGTACTACCGCTCCTTAAGAGCGGTACTATCATGGGCACCTACGGTACTACCACAACGGCGTGCGGTACTACCGCGGTGGCCTGCGGTACTACCGCTCCTAAGAGCAGTACTACCACATGCCTTAGAAACAACAACACTAGGAATTCTTCTTTTTGCAAGATATGAGGACAACGGGGGATGCTCCAAAGCGCAGAGGGAAAGGTGGTGAAAAGGAAGAATATGTGTACATGATGATTCCACCCGAACCTTTCCAACGCGGACCCCCTCTTAATAGTACGGCTCTCCTACGACTCAAACCACCAAAAAGAACCGTAGAAACACGCCGTCTTCAATAGTCTTCGAGGGGCACCAAACCGTCTTGTGCCTAGTGACGAAATGTCTGAGATACTCAAGGCACACGATTAGTCCGCAAAAACATTGTCATCAATCACCAAAACACCTTAGGGATAAATATGTCCTTACAATCTCCCCCTTTTTGATGGATTGATGACAATACATGATTTGCACAAAGGGAAACAATAGAGAACATATGCAAACCCCACAACTCCGAAATATAGACGAGCTCCCCGTGGATGCGTGCTAACTAGATAAGTGCTTTGGAATGCACGACATGAATACTAGGATCAACACTCCCCCTATATTTTGTAAACAAAGCATATAGGCAACAATAAGGCTAACACTAGACAAAATGATAAATATGAGCATAAAATAACTAGCACAATATAACATAAGCTCAAGTAAGGTACGATAGAGTGCATATGTCTTACACCATATGATAGATCAAGTCTCACGAGCAAACTAAACCAAAGCAAGCAAGGTTCAATGAAACAAACGCGAGCAAAGCAAAACACAAGCACGACACAAGACTCGCAAATCCCTACACTCTCTCCCCCTTTGGAATCGAGACACCAAAAAGGCAGAGAGGACACCTAAAACACAAGTGGTGGCTCAAGCGGAGACGTTAGACGCACACTCCTCGTCAGACTCGGTAGTGGGAACGGTCTCCTCGATGTCCTCCTCAGAATCGGTCCACACGAGGCCTTGCTTGGCCATCCAGTCAGCCTCGGGAGTGATGTGCTTCTCAGAACCGCTTGACACCTCCTCGTCAAGCTTCCTCAAGATCCTCTTGTCGCGACGGCGACTCTCCTTGGAAGCAACGTGAGCCCGATATTGCCCCTGAGATTGCATACAGAACAGAGCCTTCATCTTGTTCTTCAGCCTCTTAGCCCAAGATGGCTCAGAGGTGGGAGGGGTGAAACCCTCAGAGCTGACCTCGTCCTCTGCCTCCTCCTCATCCTCATCTACATCCACATCCATGGCAGCCACGGCCTCAGCACGAGAAGTGGTGTTACCCATTGAGTCTTGACACGGAGCCTGATGGACTCGCGTTGAATCCACCCAGGGGCCTCAAACTCCTCCTGAGGGAACTCCTTCTCCCAAGCAGCCGAGATCAAATGAAACAGATAAGGTCCATAGATGGGGACCTTGTGGTTGAATACTGCAAACCGAAGCTCACACCACATGATGTGAGAGACATCAACTGGTGGCGACTGAGAGTTGCGCGCTTCCTCACACAGAAGTAGCATGTCCACCAGATAGGCATGCACCTTGTGCTTGTCACCAATGATAGGAAAGAGAGAGTTGCGGAAGATCCGGTACATGATGTCAAGGAAGGAGTTGAGCACCCAGGTTGACTTTCCACTGGAGAGCTTCTTCTCAACATAGAAGGGCTGAAGCTTGTTCTTGTTGGCTGACTCGGGATTGGCATGAGGACGAGCGCCTTGGGGAGTGGCGAGCCCCTCATCCTAAACACCAAGCAAAGTCATGAACTCCTTCCAAGTAGCAGTCAGCTTATGACCATTGGTCATCCAAGTCATAGTCCGGGACTCATCAGGATGAAAGTATACCGAGGCAAAGAACTGAGCCACAATCTCAGGATCATAGTCTTTGTGGAAAGAGATAATGTGCTCAATACCAAATTACTCCACAAGATCCAGAGCCTCACCAAAGTAGTTCCGGTGCTTTGCTTCCCTCAAATGATGCATGTCGATCCAGTGCACATCCACATAGATGTTCCGCTTGGCCTTGATCACATCCAGATAAATGAGATTCTGCTTTTTGGTCCAGAACAAATCATTGCCTCGGAAGTTGGCACGGGGTTGCACATAGAGGTTGATCCTCCTTCGAGAGATGAACTCAGCAAGTGGTATCTCATCCATACCCATGGTGGGTTCCTTGTCCTTGTTTGCGGTGGACTTGGTCCTACGTTGGAGGGCACGAGAGCCCTCTGGAGGTTCATCTTGATTGCGCAGACGCTTGGAGCCTGATGTCTACTACACAACCTTCTTCTTGTAGACGTTGTTGGGCCTGCAAGTGCACAGGTTTGTAGGACAGTAGCAAATTTCCCTCAAGTGAATGACCTAAGGTTTATCAATCTGTAAGAGGCGTAGGATGAAGATGGTCTCTCTCAAACAACCCTGCAACCAAATAACAAAGAGTCTCTTGTGTCCCCAACACACCCAATACAATGGTAAATTGTATAGGTGCACTAGTTCGGCGAAGAGATGGTGATACAAGTGCAATATGGATGGTAGATATAGGTTTTTGTAATCTGAAATTATAAAAACAGCAAGGTAACTAATGATAAAAGTGAGCACAAACGGTATTGCAATGCTAGGTAACAAGGCCTAGGGTTCATACTTTCACTAGTGCAAGTTCTCTCAACAATAATAACATAGATAGATCATATAATAAGCCCTCAACATGCAACAAAGAGTCACTCCAAAGCCACTAATAGCGGAGAACAAACATAGAGATTATGGTAGGGTACGAAACCACCTCAAAGTTATTCTTTCGGATCGATCTATAAAAGAGTTCGTACTAGAATAACACCTTAAGACGCAAATCAACCAAAACCCTAATGTCACCTAGATACTCCATTGTCACCTCAAGTATCCGTGGGCATGATTATACGATATGCATCACACAATCTCAGATTCATCCAACCAACATAAAAGTACTTCAAAGAGTGCCCCAAAGCTACTACCGGAGAGTTAAGAACGTGTGCCAACCCCTATGCATAGGTTCCCAATGTCACGAAACCCGCAAGTTGATCACCAAGACATACATCAAGTGTTCTCATAAAAGACTCAATCCGATAAGATAACTTCAAAGGGGAAAATCAATTCATCACAAGAGAGTAGAGGGGGAGAAACATCATAAGATCCAACTACAATAGCAAAGCTCGGGATACATCAAGATCGTGCCATAGAGGGAACACGAGAGAGAACACGAGAGATAGATCAAACACATAGCTACTGGTACATACCCTCAGCCCCGAGGGTTAACTACTCCCTCCTCGTCATGGATAGCGCCGGGATGATGAAGATGGCCACCGGTGAAGGATCCCCCCCTCCGGCAGGGTGCCGGGAAGGGATCCCAATAGGTTTTTGGTGGCTACAGAGGCTTGCAGTGGCGGAACTCCCGATCTATCTTCTGTTCTGGAAGTTTTAGGGTACGCAGGTATATATGGGTGCAAGGGGTATGTCGGTGGAGCTTCGGGGGCCCCATGAGGCAGGGGGCGTGCCCTAGGGGGGTGGGTGCGCCCCCCACCCTCGTGAGCACCTCCCGTATCTTCTGACGTGGAGTCCAAGTCCATCTGGTGGGTTTCCTTCCAAAAATAAATTCTCTAGTTGATTTCGTTCCGTTTTGACTCCGTCTGATATTCTTTTTCCTCAAAACACTGAAATAGGCATAAAACAGCAAATCTGGGTTGGGCCTCCGGTTAATAGGTTAGTCCCAAAAATAATATAAAAAGTGGATAATAAAGCCCAATATTGCCTAAAACAATAGATAAAGTAGCATGGAGCAATCAAAAATTATATATACGTTGGAGACGTATCAAGCATCCCCAAGCTTAATTCCTGCTCGTCCTCGAGTAGGTAAATGATAAAAAAGAATTTTTGATGCGGAGTGATACTTTGGCATAATTTCAATGTAAATCTTCTTAATTGTGGTATGAATATTCAGATCCGAAAGATTCAAGAGAAAAGTTCATATTGACATAAAAATAATAATACTTCAAGCATACTAATCAAAGCAATCATGTCTTCTCAAAATAACATGGCCAAAGAAAGTTATCCCTACAAAATCATATAGTCTGGCTATGCTCTATCTTCACCACACAAAGTATTTAAATCATGCACAACCCCGATGACAAGCCAAGCAATTGTTTCATACTTTAATAATCTCAAACTCTTTCAACTTTCATGCAATACATGAGCGTGAGCCATGGACATAGCACTATATGTGGAATAGAATGGTGGTTGTGGAGAAGATAAAAAAGGAGAAGATAGTCTCACATCAACTAGGTGTATCAACGGGCTATGGAGATGCCCATTAATAGATATCAATGTGAGTGAGTAGGGATTGCCATGCAACGGATGCACTAGAGCTATAAATATATGAAAGCTCAACAAAAGAAACTAAGTGGGTGTGCATCCAACTTGCTTGCTCACGAAGACCTAGGGCACTTTTGAGGAAGCCCATCATTGGAATATACAAGCCAAGTTCTATAATGAAAAAAATTCCCACTAGTATATGAAAGTGACAACATATGAGACTCTCTATCATGAAGATCATGGTGCTACTTTGAAGCACAAGTGTGGTAAAAGGATAGTAGCCTTGTCCCTTCTCTCTTTTTCTCTTTTTTTATTTGGGCCTTTTCCTTTTTTTATGGCCTCTTTTTTTTCGGCCGGAGTCTCATCCCGACTTATGGGGGAATCATAGTCTCCATCATCCTTTCCTCACTGGGACAATGCTCTAATAATGATGATCATCACACTTTTATTTTTCTTACAACTCGATACTTAGAAAAACATATGACTCTATATGAATGCCTCCGGCGGTGTACCGGGATATGCAATGAATCAAGAGCGACATGTATGAAAATTATGAAGGTGGCCTTGCCACAAATACAATGTCAACTACATGTTCATGCAAAAAGCAATATGACAAAAGTAATGTGTGTCATATGAACAGAACGGTGGAAAGTTGCATGGGAATATATCTCGGAATGGCTATGGTAATGCCATAATAGGTAGGTATGGTGGCTGTTTTGAGGAAGGTATATGGTGGGTGTATGGTACCGGCGAAAGTTGTGCGGCACAAGAGAGGCTAGCAATAATGGATGGGTGAAAGGGTGCGTATAATCCATGGACTCAACATTAATCAAAAGAACTCATGCACTTCTTGCAAAAATTCAGAAGTCATCAAAAACCAAAACACTACACGCATGCTCCTAGGGGGATAGATTGGTAGGAAAAGACCATCGCTCATCACCGACCGCCACTCATAAGGAAGACAATCAATAAATAAAATTGTGCTCCAACTTCATCACAAAGCGGTTCACCATACGTGCATGCTACGGGAATCACAAACTTCAACACAAGCATTCTTTAAATTCATAATCACCCAACTAGCATCACTTTGGTATTATCACCTCCATATCTCAAAACAATTATCAAGCATCAAACTTATCTTAGTATTCAACGGACTCAAAAGAAAGTTTCACATATCTTGAATACCAATCATATTAATGTTAAGCAAATTACCATGCTATTAAGACTCTCAAAATAATATAAGCGAAGCATGAGAGTTCATATATTTCTTCAAAATAAAACCACCATTGTGCTCTAAAAGATATAAGTGAAGCACTAGGGCAAACGACAAACTACTCCGAAAGATATAAGTGAAGATCAATGAGTAGTCGAATAATTATGTAACTATGTGAAGACTCTCCCATTAAATAATTTCAGATCTTGATACTTTATTCAAACAGCAAGCAAAGCTAAATAAAACTACATTGCAAGGATAGCACAACTCATGTGAAGAAGCAAAAACTTAGGCTCAACCGATACTAACCGATAGTTGTTGAAGAAGAAAGGTGGGATGCCTACCGGGGCATCCCCAAGCTTAGATGCTTGAGACTTCTTGAAATATTATCTTGGGGTGCCTTGGGAATCCCCAAGCTTGAGCTTTTGTGTCTCCTTAATTCCTTTCTTGTCACGGTTTCTCTTTTTATCAAAAGCTTCATTCACAACAAACTCAACAAGAACTCGTGAGATAGGTTAGTATAAACCAATGCAAAACCCTGTCATCTTCTACTGTAACAAATCACTAACATTATTATTCAACATTGAATACTAAATGTATCTGCATATTTAATACTCCTATCCTCAAATAGAATCATTAAACAAGCAAACATACGCAAACAATGCAAACATAACAGCAATCTGCCAAAACAGTATAGTCTGTAAAGAATGCAAGAGTATCAATACTTCGCTGACTCCAAAAATTATGAACTAAAATTCCCACTGTAATAAATTTATCAGAGCTTAATATGCAAAAAGATTCAATGTTATACAGTTCTCTGACTTTTCTAGGGAATTTTTGCAACAGCGGTAAACTTTCTGTTTTCAAACAGCAACATGTATACTAGCAAAATAAGCATGGCAAAGGCTATCCTTGACTTTTTTTATTGAAAATAAAGATGCAAAACATTATTCTAAATAACAGCAAGAAAAAACTAGCAAAATAAAATGACGCTCCAAGCAAAACAGATATCATGTGGCGAATAAAAATATAGCTCCAAGTAAAGTTACCGATGAACGAAGACGAAAGAGGGGATGCCATCCGGGGCATCCCCAAGCTTAGTTGCTTGGTTGTCCTTGAATAGTACCTTGGGGTGCCTTGGGCATCCCCAAGCTTAGGCTCTTTCCAATCATTATTCCATAGTCCATTGAATCTTTACCCAAAACTTGAAAACTTCAACCACACAAAACTCAACACAAAACTCGTAAGCTCCGTTAGTATAAGAAAATAAAACCACCACTTAGGTACTGTAATGAAATCATTATAAATTAATATTGGTGTAACATCTACTGTATTCTAACATCTCTATGGTTCATACCACTTAATACTAGCCATAGATGCATCAAAATAAGCAACCAACACAATGAAAACAGAATCTGTCAAAAACAGAACAGTCTGTAGTAATCTGTATCAAACGTATACTTATGTAACCCCAAAAATTCTGAAATAAATTTATGGACCTGAGGAATTTGTCTATTAATCATGTGCAAAAATAATCAACTTAAAAGCACTCTCCAGTAAAAAATGGCAGCCAATCTCGTGAGCGCTAAAGTTTCTGTTTTTCACAGCAAGATCACATAAACTTCACCCAAGTCTTCCCAAAGGTTCTACTTGGCACTTTATTGAAACAAAAGCTATAAAACATGATTACTACAGTATCATAATCATGTGGACATAAAAAAAACAATACGGGTAAATATTGGGTTGTCTCCCAACAAGAGCTTTTCTTTAATGCCTTTCTAGCTAGGCATGATGATGACAATGATGCTCACATAAAAGATAAGAATTAAAACATAACGGGAGTATCATGAAGAATATGACTAGCACATTTAAGTCTAACCCACTTCCTATGCATAGGGATTTTGTGAGCAACAACTTATGGGAACAATAATCAACTAGCATAGGAAGGCAAAACAAGCATAACTTCAAAACTTTAAGCACATAGAGAGGAAACTTGACATTATTGCAATTCCTACAAGCATATATTCCTCCCTCATAATAATTTTCAGTAGCATAATGAATGAATTCAACAATATAACCAGCACCTAAATCATTCTTTTCATGATCTACAAGCATAGAATTTTTAATACTCTCCACATAAGCAAAATTCTTCTCATCAATAGTAGTGGGAGCAAACTCAACAAAATAATTATCATGTGAGGCATAATCCAATTGAAAACTAAAATCATGATAACAAGTTTCATGGTTATTATTATCCTTAATAGCATACAAGTCATCACAATAATCATCATAAATAGCAACTTTGTTGTCATAATCAATTGGAACCTCTTCCAAATAGTGGAATCATCACTAAATAAAGTTGACACTCTTCCAAATCCACTTTCATATTCATCATAATAAGATTCAACATCCTCCAAAATAGTGGGATCACTACTTCCTAAAGTTGACACTCTTCCAAACCCACTTTCATCAATATAATCATCATAAATAGGAGGCATGCTTTCATCATAATAAATATTCTTATCAAAACTTGGGGGATAAAAAATATCATAATCGTCAAACATAGCTTCCCCAAGCTTGTGGCTTTGCATATCATTAGCATCATGGATATTCAAGGAATTCATACTAACAACATTGCAATCATGCTCATCATTCACATATTTCATGCCAAGCATTCTATGTAATTCTTCTTCTAGCACTTGAGCACAATTTTCCTTTCCATCATACTCACGAAAGATATTAAAAAGACGAAGCGTATGAGACAAACTTAACTCCATTTTTTTGTAGTTTTCTTTTGTAAACTAAACTAGTGATAAAACAAGAAACAAAAAGATTAGATTGCAAGATCTAAAGATATACCTTCAAACGCTAGCCTCCCCGGCAATGGCGCTAGAAAAGAGCTTGATGTCTACTACACAACCTTCTTCTTGTAGACGTTGTTGGGCCTGCAAGTGCACAGGTTTGTACGACAGTAGCAAATTTCCCTCAAGTGGATGACCTAAGGTTTATCAAGAGGCATAGGATGAAGATGGTCTCTCTCAAACAACCCTGCAACCAAATAACAAAGAGTCTCTTGTGTCCCCAACACACCCAATACAATTGTAAATTGTATAGGTGCACTAGTTCGGCGAAGAGATGGTGATACAAGTGCAATATGGATGGCAGATATAGGTTTTTGTACTGAAATTATAAAAACTGCAAGGTAACTAATGATAAAAGTGAGCACAAACGGTATTGCAATGCTAGGTAACAAGGCCTAGGGTTCATACTTTCACTAGTGCAAGTTCTCTCAACAATAATAACATAGATAGATCATATAACAAGCCCTCAACATGCAACAAAGAGTCACTCCAAAGCCACTAATAGCGAAGAACAAACGTAGAGATTATGGTAGGGTACGAAACCACCTCAAAGTTATTCTTTCGGATCGATCTATAAAAGAGTTCGTACTAGAATAACACCTTAAGACACAAATCAACCAAAACCCTAATGTCACCTAGATACTCCATTGTCACCTCAAGTATCAGTGGGCATGATTATACGATATGCATCACACAATCTCAGATTCATCCAACCAACATAAAAGTACTTCAAAGAGTGCCCCAAAGCTACTACCGGAGAGTCAAGAACGTGTGCCAACCCCTATGCATAGGTTCCCAATGTCATGAAACCCGCAAGTTGATCACCAAGACATACATCAAGTGTTCTCATAAAAGACTCAATCCGATAAGATAACTTCAAAGGGGACAATCAATTCATCACAAGAGAGTAGAAGGGGAGAAACATCATAAGATCGAACTACAATAGCAAAGCTCAGGATACATCAAGATCGTGCCATAGAGGGAACACGAGAGAGAACACGAGAGAGAGAGATCAAACACATAGCTACTGGTACATACCCTCAGCCCCGAGCATGAACTACTCCCTCCTCATCATGGATAGCGCCGGGATGATGAAGATGGCCACCGGTGAAGGACCCCCCCTCCGGCAGGGTGCCGGGAAGGGCTCCCGAGAGGTTTTTGGTGGCTACAGAGGCTTGCGGCGATAGAACTCCCGATCTATCTTTTGTTCTGGAAGTTTTAGGGTACGTAGGTATATATGGGTGCAAGGGGTACGTCGGTGGAGCTTCGAGGGGCCCATGAGGCAGGGCGTGCCCTAGGGGGGTGGGCGCGCCCCCCACCCTCGTGAGCACCTCCCGTATCTTTTGACATGGAGTCCAAGTCCATCAGGTGGGTTTCCTTCCAAAAATAACTTCTCTAGTTGATTTCGTTCCGTTTTGACTCCGTCTGATATTCCTTTTCCTCGAAACACTGAAATAGGCATAAAACAACAAATCTGGGCTGGGCCTCCGGTTAATAGGTTAGTCCCAAAAATAATATAAAAGTGGATAATAAAGCCCAATATTGCCTAAAATAGTAGATAAAGTAGCATGGAGCAATCAAAAATTATAGATACGTTGGAGACGTATCAGAGCCCGTGTCACGGCTTGGATTTGAGCGGCGAGCAGAGGTACCGGAGCCACCACCTAAGACACAAAGCACAAGAACATGCACAAAAAGCGAGAAGGATCAATGCAAAGAACACAACAAAGCTGTGAAACAAGTAGAACTAGCATTTGATAATTGCCACATGAGAGGTTTGACAACATAGCAAGTACTATCTCTACGCATTACTACTCTCCTACATCCTACTCTTGCATCCCCAAAAACCTAGAAGCACAAGAACAAACCAACAAGAGAGGGATTTGGGGAGAAACCTTGGTCCATGGCAAGAGGACGTGGTGGGGAACAATCCCACCGGTCGGAATCCGAGGAGAGCGGCCGGGGACGGAGATCCGGAGAGGGCCTCCGGCGCCGTCCGTGGGCAGGAGAGAGAGAGGCGGCATTGGGCAAGAAACAGTGAATGGGTATGGGGGAGTTGGAACTCCCCCTACCTGCTCTTAACCCCCCCGCGCTCGTCACTCCATGGTAGTACCATGCGTCCTCGCGGTAGTACCGCCCGGGCGGAAGTACCACGCCATGGGCGGTAGTACTGCTCCACCAGCGGCAGTAAAAAATTACTGTCGTGCTGGTTGCGGTAGTACCGTGTCCTACGGTAGTACCATGACCCAAGAAAATGCAGTTTCAACCAAGGAGAGAAACAACTTTGCACGGAACCTTCAAGCGAACGAACACACTAATGAGCCGACGAACGAGGCGCCACACGCACAAGCTAGGCACGAAGAGAGAAAAGCAAGAGACAACAAGGAACACAAAACGAGAACCGACCTCTCCAAGGAGAGGGCTATGGCCAGAGCCACCTATGTTTGAGTCGGTTGGTATGGCACCGCGAAGAATTATCCTTGGGCCCATGACCAAAACTCGTCTTTGAAGCACAAGTACCATAAAAAATGGCGAATGTGAAAGAGTTAATCAATTTATGCATAATGAGGGGAGGGAGAGTTCATTGGGAGAACAACACTCCGCTTATGTCCATGCCTACACCTAAACTAGACAACAAGTTGAGAGTGGTGGGGTGTGCAAGGGTTCAAGTCACATTGCTCGAATCAATGATATTTAGCTCATTCCTTAACTCGCGAAATCTTGCTTCATCCAAGGGCTTCATGAAAATATCCGTAAGGTTATCATGAGTGTTTACGTAGTTGAGCTCGATCTCCCCTCGCCTAATATGATCTCGGATGAAGTGATACCGAATCTCAATGTGCTTCGTCTTGAAGTGTTGCACCGGGTTGAGAGAAATCTTGATGGCACTTTCATTGTCACACCAAAGAGGCACTTTGTCACAAATGACACCGTAATCCTTTAAAGTTTTCCTCATCCATAAGAGTTGTGCACAACAACTACCGGCCGCCACATACTCCGCTTCGGTGGACGAGAGAGACACACAAGTTTGCTTCTTGGAAGACCAACTAACCAAAGATCAACCAAGAAATTGGCACCCTCCGGAAGTGGACTTCCTATCCACTTTGTCTCCCGCCCAATCGGAATCCGAATAGCCCTCAAGTTTGAAGTTTGCTCCTCTCGGGTACCATCAGCCAAAGTTTGGGGTATGAGCCAAATATCAAAAGATTCGCTTGACCACCACCAAGTGACTTTCCTTTGGTGCGGCTTGAAACCATGCACAAATTCCCACACTCAACATGATATCTGGTCTAGATGCACAAAGGTAAAGCAAGGAGCCAATCATGGAGCGAAATACCTTTTGATCCTCCACTTTACCATTGAGATCAATGTCAAGTTGGCACTTAGTGGGCATTGGGGTGGAAGCCGGCTTGACACCACTTAGCTTGAATCTCTTTAGCATGTCTCGAATGTATTTGGCTTGGTTGATGAATGTTCCTTCTCTTTTTTGCTTGATTTCGAACCCGAGGAAGAACTTCAACTCTCCCATCATAGACATCTTGAACTTTGAGGTCATGAGTGCAGCAAATTCTTCATTGAAAGCTTTGTTAGGGGAACCAAAAATAATATCATCAACATATAGTTGGCACACAAACAACTCCCCTTTGACCTTCTTAGTAAAAAGAGTGGGGTCGATTTTCCCGATTTCGGACCCACGATCTTGTAACAACTCCGTAAGATGCTCATACCACGCACGTGGGGCTTGTTTAAGGCCATATAACACCTTGTGGAGTTGGTACACATGATCGGGGAAATAGGGATCTTAGAACCCGGGGGGTTGTTTGACATACACCAACTCATTAATGGGACCATTAATAAAAGCACTCTTCACATCCATTTGTTGCAATGTGAAATTATGATGAGAAGCATAAGCAATCAACAAACTAATAGATTCAAGACGAACAATGGGAGCAATGGTTTTACCGTAGTCGATACCCTCGACTTGGGAGTAGCCTGGTGCCACCAAGCGAGCCTTGTTGCAAACAATAATCCCATGAGCATCTTGCTTGTTCTTGAATATCCACTTGGTGCCTATGACATTATGATTTCCGGTTGGCCTTGGCACTAATTTCCACACTTGGTTATGCTCGAAGTTGTTGAGTTCTTCATGCATGGCATTGAGCCAATCCGGGTCCTCGAGCGCCTCATAAACCTTTTGGGGTTCGACACAAGAAACAAAAGCATGATGTTCACAATAGTTTGCTAATTGTCTACGAGTGCTTACCCCCTTCCTTAGGCTTCCCACCACATTCTCCATAAGATGACCTTTGGTGGTGAGCTTGGAGGCGATCTTCGCGGCACGACGCTCTAAATCCTCCTCAGATGTGAAGAGAGGAGGGGTAACTTGATCATCTTGAGCGTCATCTTGAGCTTGCCCTTGATCTCGAACTTGCTCTAAGGGAAGAGCTTGACCTTGGGCATCATTTGGTGGTGCACCATCATCTCTAGGTTGATCTTGCCCTTGATCATTTTCATGAAGTTGAGGGCCTTCACTTTGTTCTTTGGAAGTGTGTGGGTCTTCGGTTGGTGATGGCTCCACTTGAGTGGAGCATTGTCCTTCTCCTTCAGCCACAAGGGGTTCCTCAATGGGTAGGATATGATCAACACCCATTCTTCTTATGGCTTGGGGAGGAATTTCATCACCTACATCACAAGTACCACTTTGCTCCACTTGGGAGCCAATATTCTTGTCAAACTCCAGGTTACACGTCTCCTCAATGAGTCTGGTGGACTTGTTGAGGACACGGTAAGCATGAGAGTTTGTAGCATAACCAACAAAAATGCCCTCATAAGCTCTAGCCTTAAATTTATACAAACGAACACCTTTCTTGAGAATGAAACACTTACACCCGAACACCCGGAAGTACTTGAGGTTGGGCTTGTTACCGGTAAGTATTTCATAGGGAGTCTTGTGCAAGCCTTTGCGGAGGTAAAGCCGATTTGATGCATGACATGCTATGTTGATGGCTTAGGCCCAAAAGTTAAAGGAGAATTGAACTCCGCCATCATGGTCCTTGTCGCATCCATCAACGTGCGGTTCTTCCTTTCCGCTACACCATTTTGTTGAGGGGTGTAAGGTGCGGCATACTGATGCTTGATCCCCTCATCACTGAGAAACTCATCCAAGGTGTAGTTCTTTAACTCGGTGCCATTGTCACTCCTTATGATCAAGATCTTTGCATCATGTTGCCCTTGAGCTTCATTTGCAAAGTCGATGACGGTTTGTTGAGTCTCGCTATTCCTCTTGAAGAAATATACCCAAGTATATCTTGAATAGTCATCCACGATCACCAAGCAATACTTCCTACCCCCAAGACTATCAAATGATGGAGGCCCAAAGAGATCTGAGCTCCAAGGGTCTCTTCAACTAGATGATAGTCGAGGGAGGGTGAGCCGTCTCATGAAGTTTTCCCTCGATACAAGCACTGCAAGCACGATCTTTGGCAAAACTAACATTTGTTAGTCCACGGACATGGTCCCCCTTGAGAAGGCTTTGCAAAGATCTCATATTGACTGGGCTAACCGGCGATGCCAAAGCCATCCCACGTCAACTTTAGCCATTAGACATGTCACGATCTTAGTGGGTCGCTCCAGAAAGTTAATCACATAAAGACCGTTCTTGACATGCCCAACAAAGGCTACTTTAAGAGTCTTGCTCCACAAGAGGGCCACGGTATCAACATCAAAGAAGGTAGCGAAGCCCATGAGTGCAAGTTGACGAACGGAAAGGAGATTGTAAGCAAGGGACTCAACAAGCATGACTTTCTCGATCGCGAGATCATGAGAAATGACAACTTTGCCAAGCCCCAATACCTTAGAGGATGAGGCATCACCCCACTCGATGTTGGTGGGCATAGATGGAATCCTTTGCACATCCACCACCAACTCCGTGCTTCCGGTCATATGATTTATTGCTCCACTATCGAGCAACCATGATCCTCCACCGGAACCAAACACCTACACGAAATCAATGCTTGGTTTGGTACCCATTGAGTAATGGGTCCTTTGATGTTAGTAACAAGGGTATTTGGAACCCAAATAGACCATTCAATGTACTCATAAGGAGAACCAACAAATTTAGCATAAACATGCCCATCACTAGCACAGCATAACACATAAGAAGGGTTAAAGTCGCCGGCTTTGTTGGAAGGGGTGGCATTGCCCTTCTTGACCTCACCACCCTTCACATTGTTCTTCTTCTCCTTAGGAGCACCCTCTCCCTCCTTCACAAACATTTGCTTGAGAGGAGGAGGTCGTTTGGTCTTGTCATTATTCTTCTTGTTCTTGGGCTCGGGTACGAACCCAACTCCCTCCTTCGCCACAACTTCCTTTTGATTGCTCAAAATGTCATTGAGGTTTTTCTCACCTTGAATGCATGTCACAAGGCCTTTATTCAATTGCTCCTTCAACTGTGCATTTTCCTCCATAAGATGCACATGCTCACAACACGGGTTAGTAGCATTTGCGTTATCAATTAAGACCATATGAGGAAAGGTGGCTTTCTCCTTGGTTAGCTTCACTTGGAGTTGAACATGAGACTCCTTGAGGCTAGCATGAGGACCCTTCAAAGCTGTGTGAGCCTTGTCTAGTAAATCAAACTCCTCTTTGAGTGTAGCAAGGTCAACCCCAAGTTTAGCCTTCTCAGAGTTTAACACACGAGAGACAACAAGAGCATGATCAAGATCTTTCTTTAATTTAGCATGGTCATCGTTGTGTGACTCCTCAAAAACCAAACGATGACCATGATCTTCCTCAAGAGCGTTAGAGAGATCTGATATGTCATCGGCATAGTCATGACTATGACCTTCCATCTTAGAGATGGTTTCTTCATGAGCCTCGATCATGTCATTGGCTTCACCAAGTTGTTCCAAGAGAGCAACACGGTGCTTCTTGGATTTTCCCTTGAGTTTACTCATAAAAGACTCAAATTCATTCATCTCCTCATTTGACCCCTCATTTTCATCAATGCAATCCATCAAGGAGGGATTAGTAATGATGGTGGTTTTGATGTTGGGAGTTACCTTGTTAGTGGCTTTAGCCATGATGCACTTGGCGGTGATGTTCTCGTTGGGTGAATCGAAGAGAGACACCTGGGGAGTTGTGGCAATGGCAACGGAGGCCATGGACATTGATTCTCCATCTTCATCATCATCGTCATCCTCATTGTATTCTTCTTGGATCACTAACCCTCGAGTAGGAGTCTTTTTGGTGAAGTTGTTCTTGTTGGGGAAGGACTTGGCTTTGTCTTTTCGAATGAGCTTGCCACCATTGTCTTCCCTCTTCTCATAAGGACAATCCACAACAAAGTGACTCACATTGCCACAATTGTAACAAGTTCTCACTCATTGCTTTTCCTTGAACCCACTTTAATTGTTCTTGTTGAAATTGGGCCTTGTGTTCTTCTTGCTCCAAAATTGCCTTGAAGCAAGAGCCATGTGCTCATGATAATCATATTTTGTATCCTTGGAATTGCCCTCCTCATCTTCCTCTTCTTCCTCTTCTTCCACAATGACCTCGGCCTTCAAGGCAAGATTGGACTTCTTTGTTCTTTGAGAACGGAGCACCGCGTTGTCGGCGGTCTTGTCCAACATGCTCATTGCAACGAACTCATCCAACACTTCACTTGAGGTCATGGAGTGGAAATCCGGTCTTTGACGGATGATGGAGGACATGGCCTTGTTGTAGGGCATCATGGCCTTGAGGAACTTGCGCTTAATCGAATTGTCATCCATGTCCTTGCTCCCATGATCTCAGAGTGAGACCGCGAGTTTGGTTACTCTCCGAAAAAGCTCATGAGGTTCTTCATCTTCTTTCATTGCAAACTCATCGGCTTCATCTTGCACCACTTCATAGTTGGAGCATTGAATGCTTGCGCTTCCTCGATAGAGAGACACAACACAATGCCACGTGTCTTTGGCCATGGCGTAGGGTCGAAGATGAGGGAGATCTTTGGGGAGAATAGCATCTTGGATGATGAAGAGAGCATTCTCATTGAATTGATTATCCACGACTTCTCTAGGGGTGAAGTTGCTCCGGTCATGTGGATAGAAACCTTCTTCAATGATTCTCCAAAGATTAGTATTCACATGATTTAAATGACGCTTGAAGCGTTACACCCAAGAATCAAAATCCTCATTTTTCACAATCTTAGGAGGAGGACCGGCATGATTTAAATGAGTAGAGGGAATCGGTCCTCCATAAGTTGGAGGTTCCACATGGGTAAACATGCCGGTGCCATTTCTACCACTAGTAGAAGGACCCTTTTTGCTATTAGCTTCCCCCTTGTCGGAGTTAGCATCCGTCGCCTTGTTAGTGAGATCACCCACTTTCATCGGCGAGGTAGATAGTTTAAGTCCTTCTAAGAATTTATTAAACATGCTTTCAACCTCGGTCGTCATGGAGGTTTTCAATGTGTCCAAAGCCACATTGAATTCCTCACGAGAGACCGCGGTTCCCCCATCGGCCGTAGACGAGCTCGGATTCACACCGGAGTGCTCCTCCACACCGTCTGCGGTGTCAACCATAATCTTTGGATGGTAAAGTCCTTAATAAAGAGACGAGGCTCTGATACCAATTGAAAGGATCGATATAGTTGACTAGAGGGGGGAGGGGTGAATAGGCAACTAACACTTTTTAAACTCTTCTTTACCAAATTAAACTTTGCATCAAAGTAGGTTGTCTAGATATGCAACTAGGTGAGCAACCTATATGATGCAATAACAACTAGCACAAGAGCAAGCAAGGGAGACAACACAAATAAGCTTGCACAAGTAAAGGCACGAGATAACCAAGAGTGGAGCCGGTGGAGACGAGGATGTGTTACCGAAGTTCCTTCCTTTTGAGGGGAAGTACGTCTCCGTTAGAGCGGTGTGGAGGCACAATGCTCCCCAAGAAGCCACTAGGGCCACCGTATTCTCCTCACTCCCTCACACAATGTGAGATGTCGTGATTCCACTATTGGTGCCCTTGAAGGCGGCGACCGAACCTTTACAAACAAGGTTGGGGCAATCTCCACAACTTAATTGGAGGCTCCCAACGACACCATGAAGCTTCACCACAATAGACTATGGCTCCGAGGTGACCTCAACTGTCTAGGGTGCTCAAACACCCAAGAGTAACAAGATCCGCAAGGGATTAGTGGGGGGGGGGGAATCAAATTTCTCTTGGTGGAAGTGTAGATTGGGGCCTTCTCACCCAATCCCGAGCCAATCAACAAGTTTGATTGGCTAGGGAGAGAGATCGGGCGAAAATGGAGCTTGGAGCAACAGTGGAGCTTAGGGTTGGAAGAGGTGGTGAACTAGAGGAAGAAGACACCCCTTATATAGTGGAGGGAAAAATCCAACCGTTATCCACTTAATCAGCCCGTGACTTGCGGTACTACCGCTCCAGACCCGCGGTACTACCGCAAGGGCTCACAGTACTACCGCTCCAGACCAGCGGTACTACCGCAAGGGCTTATGGTACTACCGCGGCGGGCCACGGTACTACCGCTACCACGGTAGGCGCTAGTCCATGCCAGAGCCGCAAGGGCTGAGGGCGGTACTTCTGCTGGCGCGGTACTACCGCTCCCCCATGCGGTACTACCGCAAGGCTGGAGTGGTCTAGTCCTGGGAAGGGTGCGGATGAAATAAAATACATCCGTGCCTACTTCCGCTGAAAAGCAGATGGAGCAAAAATCCGACACGGTACTACCGCGCCTAGCGTGCGGTACTACTGCACAGGGAGTGGATGTAAAAAATTACATCCGCCCCTACTTCCGCTCGTGTTGGTGTGCTAGATCCGAGGCCACGGTACTACCGCTCCTTAAGAGCGGTACTACCGTAGGCACCTACGGTACTACCGCCACGGCGTGTGGTACTACCGCGGTGGCCTGCGGTACTACCGCTCCTAAGAGCAGTACTACCACATGCCTTAGAAACAGCAACACTAGGAATTCTTCTTTTTGTAAGATATGAGGACAACGGGGGATGCTCCAAAGCGCAGAGGGAATGGCGGTGAAAAGGAAGAATACGTGTACGTGATGATTCCACCTGAACCTTTCCAACGCGGACCCCCTCTTAATAGTACGACTCTCCTACGAATCAAACCACCAAAAAGAACCGTAGTAACACGCCGTCTTCAATAGTCTTCGAGGGGCACCAAACTGTCTTGTGCCTAGTGACGAAATGTCTGAGATACTCAAGGCACACGATTAGTCCGCAAAAACATTGTCATCAATCAACAAAACACCTTAGGGATAAATATGCCCTTACAACAGGATATATCATTGGTTCATATGCTGCCAAGTAATATGGTTTCTTGAAAAATTTGCTTACAAAGTCCTCTGGAAACCTTTTCCCCTTGTTAATTGCTGAGATGGCATGGTTACATGGGATGCCACCGAGGTCCCACTTTCTGCAACCACAGGTTTCAAGTTCCAAATTGACAGCATGTTTTTGCTCCCCACTAGTTACTTGCCACAAGTTAAATCAAACCAAAATTTTAGCTCGATTCTTCTATGAGAACTATATGGAGAGGAGAACAAAGAAGAAAGAAGCAAAAATGATTTCTTGGGGTTCATTTGAGGCAACATATATAGCAAAGGGTGGTTATTGCCAAAACAACTCAACCAAATTTGGCGAGAACTATGCCACCAAGCCTCCATTGTTTGTGGTGTCCACCATTTAACGCGCCAGATAGGACGACCAAACAATATCGAGGCACATGTAGATATTGATGGCTCGTTGATTTCACTTTTGGATTTGGGTGTCAATTTTTTAAGGTTTCAAGGCTTATGTGGGATACTCAAAAACCATTTGGAGACATACGATGCACTTAACTCTAATACGAAGTACTTAGCAAGATTTGTTCATCATATACCGATTATATTTGCATGCGTGAAAGTCTCCGGGTACTCAATAAAACATATTGATAATCCTAAATGTAGGAATTCTATTCTCTCGGGTCCTATGTACCAATGGTACATAAAACGTTTGCTTTACCTAGACTCTCTAGTAAAAGATATTTTTTAGTTACAAAGGAGGAAGTATGCAAGATTACAAGGTATAAGTAAATGGAAATTAGGTACTGAAATTTAAGGTTGCAGTAAAGTAATGCAAAGCGAGTGCGGAAGTAGTAGTGGTAGGTGTTGCGATATTGTCCCTAGGCCATTGGTTGTGATACTATAACCGATAATCATGCTTTGCATTTTTACGTGTAGAAGAGGCCTATGCTAACATGCAATAAAACTTATTGACTAGCATGTTCTTATGATTGAAACACTTAGCAAGCATCCTCAAATCTTAGAATTCATTATGGTAAACTTAACCATAACTATAAGTTTATGGGTCCTCTCTATCACTTATGCTTTGACTTCTATACTCTGGTACTGTAATATTTGTCACTCCGTTCACCATTATAATCTCATCTCAACATATTTAATTGTTTTTTTAGTGAAAGAACAACCTATTACTTACTCTAAAACAAAATTCCAATATGTAGCCAACAACTCGCGCAAGCACAAAGGCACCTCTACTATCAATTCCTGGTCTCCCTGTCTCCTAGTAAGGGCTGCTAGTTCATGTGCCATAATATTTTGGTTCCTTCCAATGGCCCGAGCCTGGTACGAAGCGAACTCAAAAGGAACCGTTTTGACATCAGTGACAATCAACATTTGTCTTCGGAGAACTCGGAGTCGCTTGCTCGGAGATTAGGGAGGGCAATGACGCCTGTTGGGGAGAAGTGATGACGATGACACCGGTGTGTGATGTTGACGAGACCCTCTATGTGAGGTGTGTGTGATTATGAGTGTGCCACTCAGCGGTTTGTGACGGTTTTTGCCAGTTTTCCGTTTATTAACCAGGCAACTCTCTTCTTCTTTATTAATAAGATAAGGCAAAGCTTTTTCCTTCGTTTAAAAAAATTGGATGGCACTCTGATCGAACAGCGATCATATTCAATTCTTTCACTGCCATAGAGCAGTACATCTCCAAGATCGCCGGCCCCCTGTACAACCATGCATCGCTATTCAAGGTACTTGATTCCGTGTTAGCAAATACTCCACGCTAATGTGGAGTATACTATATAAGGTGTCACCAGTTAAGATGTCGGCTGGAACGGTCGAACGAATACCGGCACAAATGTGGATCTTGACAACTAACTGATCGTACATTTTGTTTTATTTGGATGTCGTTTTTTTCAATTTCAAGACGTGCGTGAGACACTAAAAACAATTTCGTGACATATGATGGATTCCACGCTAATGCAGAAGTAGTGTGCTACACTGCTTCATCATCTAGAGAATATTTTCTTGCACAAAAATCTTCGGGTACACGAGTAAACGCATGATCCATTCAAAGCTGCCATGGCGGCAATACGGTGAAATGCATAGCAGAGGAACCGCATCACACCAGAACATGGAACCAATATATTGCACGATGAAGAGGTAGCCCCAACTCACATCTGCTTTGCTAGCTGCGTAGACACACTAGTAGAAAAAGGGTCTAATGTGAAGCTCATTAGTTCCGATTTGTGGTTGAACCGACACTAATGGTTACATTAGTGCCGGTTCTAACGGCTAGTCGGGCGATGACCATTAGTACCGGTTCGTGGCGAACCTTTAGTCCCGGTTCGTACCACGAACCGGGACTAAAGAGGTGGTGGCAGACTGATGTTAGGCTGCGGCCCCACCAACACTTTTAGTCCCAGTTTGTGGCACAAACCGGTACTAAAGATGCACCTTTAGTCCCGATTTGTATAACCAACCGGGACTAAAGATCATCCTATATAAACCCTTCGTCCAGCCTGAGCTCTCTGTTCTTCCCATTTCATTCCTTCCTCTCCTCTGTTCTTCCCCTCTTCCTCGAGCTCATCACACATTTTGCACAAATTTTGTCAAGATGTTTTTTCTCGAATATGCACGAGTATGCATATCATATATTAAAGAAGAAAGGCAAAGAGTGCCTCCACCATTTGGTTAGAGGGTTTATATTACATGCTAATCCTCACCACTCACCCCACCTCTCTACCCTACTAAAGAAGGAAGTACATTTCCTTTTAGAAGTCCCGCAGAGGACGAGACCACACCCTCATATGTCACTCTTTGTAGCAGTTGCTCAATCGACGGCCGTGCTCCCTCAAAAACAATGGCATTCCCGTGCTTGCGCAGCTCCCACCAAACAAGTGTGAATAATGTGTGTAGGTCTTTCGTACACAAATTGTTCGGTCCCCTCTTATCAACCGCCCACCCACCAAACAAGTGCGAATAATTTTGTCAAGATTTGAAGGCCCCATCCATTCAAGTGATCACAAAGGTCAACAACTTTGTCCTTTCATCTCTCATTGCTAGATTAGCTCTTGCAATGCTCTATATAGTGATTAATTTGTGGGTTTTAGTAATTTGGGAGGAATTATATGTGGTAGTTTATTTGATTTATATGCAATTTGAGCTCAAAATAACTCTTAGTTTGCATATGTAGGTGTGGTTCACTTAGTGCCTTCCTGTCTCCGTCCTAACCACCGTTGATCACCTGCACCGTCCCGTCGTCGGCACCACCTTGTGGTGAGCCTCTTGTTCTTATATTTTTTCTACAAAAAAAATCATATTTTTGTGTGATTTAGATATATAGTTACTTGTATAATTATCTTACCCGTACGTTATTTGTTATACATAGTGCCATGATTTGATATCCGTCCCGGCGGCCCTCGTCCGGCTTATGATTCGGATGTGGTATATTCTCTTTTATAACTATTTGTTGCATTTCGTGTTTATGAAAAATTATGCCCATCAAGTTGACATAGATATTTTTATCTAGGAGGTATGTGAACCGGAAATTCCAACCGACCCTATTGTCGAGAGGTTAAATTTAGTTGAAAATGAAAAGAGTATTCGAAAGAAAAAATGAAAAGAATTGAGAATGAGAAGATGGAAATGGAGTTGCATCTTGCCGATGTCGTCGATGATCACAAGATCAAGATGGAGAATTGTGCTTGAAGATTAGAAAGATTAGAAAATATGCTATTGATAGTGAGGCTTGGTATCATTATGTTGTTGGATCAATTGTTACATTACTTACCATCTTGATTGCATTTGTTGTTGCATGTAAATGCTTTAGCTAGAGAGTTTGTATGTTGTTTTATGAGAATAAGTGTGTATGGAAATTTATGTATGAGCTTGTATTAATTTGGTCTTTTCGGTGCTGTGTAATGAAGATGAGCCGGCAATGGATGTATGATGACCGATGCTCTCCCCAGTTCGTTAATGGCATGCGTACTTTTCTGCTTGTGGCTGAGGCAAACAAGTGGGCAGATGGTTTTATATCTTATCCATGTGCTGGCTGTAAGAATGATCGGAATTACTCTAAGTCAAAAACCATTCACGTCCACCTGTTTGAGTCTGGTTTCATGCCAAACTATAATGTTTGGACCAAGAACGGAGAAAGAGGGGTTATGATGGAAGACAATAAAGAAGAAGAGGATGATAACAGCTATCCTGGCCATGGGTTCCCTGAATATGATGGTACAACAATGAGGGAAGAAGGTGAGCCGGCAATGCGGGAAGAAGCTTAAGAAGAGACATCATATGAGCCCACTAATGATCTAGGTTGGGCCATTGCCGATGCAAAGAGAAACTGTGCAAGTGAGAAAGAGAGGCTAAAGTTACAACGCATGTTATAGGAACACAAGAAATTGTTGTACTCAAATTGCGAAGCTGACAAGAAAAAGCCGGGCACCACACTGGAATTGCTGCAATGGAAGGCAGAGAATGGTGTATCTGACAAGGGATTTGGATAGTTGCTGATAATGTTAAAGGATATGCTTCCAAGGACAACGAATTGCCCGAGAGTACGTATGAAGCAAAGAAGGTTGTTTGCCCTCTAGGATTAGAGGTGCAGAAGATACATGCATGCCCTAATGACTGCATCCTCTACAACGGTGAGTACATGGATTTCAACGCGTGCCCAGTATGCGGTGCATTGCGCTGTAAGATCAGTCGCGATGAACCTGGTGATGTCGAGGGAGAGCGCCCCAGGAAGAAGATTCCTGCCAAGGTGATGCGGTATGCTCCTATAATACCATGGTTGAAATGTTTGTTCCAAAACAAAGAGCATGCCAAGTTGATGTGATGGCACAAAGAAGACCGTAAGAAAGATGGGAAGTTGAGAGTACCCGCTGACGGGTCGCAGTGGAGAAAAATCGAGAGAAAGTACTGGGAGGACTTTGCAGGTGACGCAAGGAACGTATGGTTTGGTCTATGCACAAAGGGCATTAATCCTTTTGGGGAGCAGAGCAGCAATCATAGCATCTGGCATGTGACTCTATGTATGTATAACCTTCCTCCTTGGTTTTGCATGAAGCGGAAGTTCATTATGATGCCAATGCTCATCCAAGGCCCTAAGCAACCCGACAACGACATTGATGTGTACCTAAGGCCATTAGTTGAAGAACTCTTACAACTGTGGAATGAAAAAGGTGTACGTGCGTGGGATGAGCACGAACAGGAGGAATTTGACCTACATGCGTTGCTGTTTGTGACCATCAATGATTGGCCTACTCTCAGTAACCTTTCAGGACAGACAAACAAGGGATACTGTGCATGCACGCACTGTTTGGATGATACCGACAGTATATATTTGGATAATTGTAACAAGAATGTGTACCTGGGACATCATCGATTTCTTCCGAGCAGGCATCCGTAAGAAAGAAAGGCAAGCATTTAAAAGGTGAGGCAGATCACCGGACGAAGCCTTGCCACCGTACTAGTGATGATGTACATGATATGGTCAAGGATTGAAAGTAATCTTTGGAAAGGGTCCTGGCGGACAATCTGTTCCAAAAGACACTGACGGATGCGCACCCATGTGGAAGAAGAAATCTATATTTTGGGACCTACCCTATTGGAAAGACCTAGAGGTCCGCTCTGCAATCGACGTGATGCACGTGATGAAGAATCTTTGCGTGACCCTGCTTGGCTTCTTGGGCGTGTATGGGAAGACAAAACATACACCAGAGGCACGGGAGGACTAGCAACATATGCACGGAAAGGATGGCATACATCAGGGTCTTGCCAGCTACACTCTTATCAAAGAAGAGAAGGAAATCTTCTTTGAATGTCTGCTTAGTATGAAGGTCTCGTCTAGCTTCTCGTCGAATATAAAGGGAATAATAAATATGGCAGAGAAAAAGTTCGAGAACCTAAAGTCTCATGACTGCCATGTGATTATGACGCAACTGCTTCTGGTTGCATTGAGGGGGCTTCTACTGGAAAATGTTCGATTAGCCATTGTGAAGCTGTGTGCAGTCCTCAATGCAGTCTCTTAGAAGGTAATCGATCCAGAAATCATACCAAGGTTAGAGAATGATTTGTTGCAATGTCTTGTCAGTTTTGAGTTGGTGTTCCCACCATCCTTCTTCAATATCATGACGCACATCCTAGTTCACCTATACGAAGAGATTTTCGTTCTGGGTCCTGTATTTCTACACAATATGTTCCCCTTTGAGAGGTTCATGGGAGTCTTAAAGAAATATGTTCATAACCATGCTAGGCCAGAAGGAAGCATCTCCAAGGGCCATGAAAATGAGGAGGTCATTGAGTTTTGTGTTGACTTTATTCCTGACCTTAAGCCGATTGGTGTTCCCGAATCACGACATAAGGGCAGATTGGGTGGAAATGGCACGCTAGGAGCGAATCAAATAATATGTATGGACGGGCATTCTCTAAATGAAGCACACTACACAGTTCTACAAAATTCCACCTTGGTGGCTCCATATATGGAGTAACACAAGAATATTCTAAGCTCCACATACCCGGAGCAGTCTAAAGACTGGATTACAAGTGAACAAACAAGGACTTTCGCCGGTTGGTGCGGACACGTGCCATGCATGACATCGCTGTTGAAGATGACCTCTACTTGTTGTCCCAGTTACCATCTTTGAATATAATGACTTTCAAAGGGTACGATATAAATGGCAATACATTTTACACGATCGCCCAAGATAAAAAGAGCACCGACCAAAACAGTGGTGTCCGCTTTGATGCAGCAACCAGTAGGGGAAATGACACATATTATGGTTACATAAAGGAGATATGGGAACTTGACTATGGAAGTGATTCGAAGGTCCCTTTGTTTTGGTGCAAATGAGTCAATCTGACAAGAGGCGGCGTAAAGCAAAACCCGCAATACAGAATGACAATAGTGGATCTCAACAATCTTGTGTACGCAGACGAATCATTCGTCCTAGCCAATGATGTGGTGCAGGTTATCTATGTGAAGGACATGTCTACCAAGCCGAGAAAAATAAAAGATAAGGAGGCGAATACATCATATGGTGAGCCAAAGTGCCACATAGTTCTTTCAGGGAAAAGAAACATCATGGGAGTGGATGACAAGACAGACATGTGAGAAGATTATGAAAAGTTCCATGAAATTGCTCCCTTCACAGTGAATGTTGACCCGAGCATCCAGTTAAATGATGAAGATTGTTCATGGTTATGGTGCAAAGGGACACACGTGAAGAAAATTTTTCACACCCAAAGATCCCACTCTGGGATGTGACTGGCTTTACTGTGATCACTTTCTTCTCTAGTGAGTTTCCGGACTTATATATATCTGGAAAGTCCTACTTTGGACAAACCGTAGGGAATCTTTGTAATAGTTAGGGTGCTTATGTGTTTTGCCATTTGAAACATGTACTTGTGTGCTTCGGACAAACGTCATCAATTTTCAACCCTTTCTGACTTTATTTGCTACTTTTCATGCATTTATTGATTTTTTAGCTAAATGACCCTGGAATTGAAAAGCACTACAAATGAACTCTGAAAAGGTTGAAAGTTGGCATGGTATCATCATCTCACCCACATAGCATGTGCTAAAAAGTTGAGAGGGTTACAGCAAAAACTGGATGCACTCGTGTACAAAATGGCTAATCTCTTTTGAAGTATCAGGGTTTCACACGATAACTCATCTGTTATGAAGGCATTTCATTTTTTTAAAATTATTTCAACTCCAGACTTTTTGTGCGTTCAGTATGCATCATTCAAAGCCACGTCATCAATTTTCAACCCTTTCTGACTTCATTTTGTATTTTTCATGCATTTACTGATTTGTTTGAGCTAAATGACCCTTAAATTGAAAAGCACTACAAATGAACTCTGAAAAGGTTGAAAGTTGGCATGGTATTATCATTTCACCCACATAGCATGTGCTAAAAAGTTGAGAGGGTTATGCTAAAAACTGGATGCACTTCATGTACAAAATAGACAATCTCTTTCAAAGTATCAGGGTTTCGGACGAAAACTCATCTGTTACAAAGGCATTTCATTTTTTTTCTAAACTTATTTCAACTCCAGACTTTTTGTGCGTTCAGTATGCACCATTCAAAGAAACGTCATCAATTTCCAACCCTTTCTGACTTCATTTGGTATTTTTCATGTATTTATTGATTTTTTGAGCTAAATGGCCCTGAAATTGAAAAGCACTACAAATGAACTCTGAAAAGGTTGAAAGTTGGCATGGTATCACCATTTCACCCACATAGCATGTGCTAATAAGCTGAGAGGGTTACGACAAAAAATGGATGCACTTTGTGTACAAAATGGATAATTTCTTTCGAAGTATGAGGGTTTCGGACAAAAACTCATCTGTTACAAAGGCATTTCATTTTTTTTAAATAAGCTAAGTATTACCAAATTGAATATAATGATAAAACACACTAATATTAAATATAAGAAAAAAGAGTCACTGAAAAATCTATTTTTAAAATAAAGTTATTCACAAACTAGTGATTCACACAAATTTCAAATAATTCAAATGTAAACTATTCAAATTTGAAAACTACTCGCACTAACAGAAAGTTTGTAATTTTTTGTACCTAAAGCAAAAATATTCACAAAGAAACTCTAAATACAGCAAAAAACAACTCAGAAATAAATAAAAGAAAATAAATAAAGCAGAAAATAAAAAACTAAATAAAAAAGCCCGCCTATTGGGCCACACCAGCCTGCATACGACTAGAAACCCAACCTGTAGTTGGGCCAGGATGCAGGCCCGCTAGCCCAGTAGGCCCAACAGGGCATCGTAGCAGAGGTAGGCCCAGAAGGCCTGCATTAGAGAGGAGCTCAAGACAGCAGCCGCAGCGGGGCTTATAAGCTGGTGCGGGCGCCCCTCGTCTAGCGAGGTGGGACTAAACTTGCCCGCACCGCACCTGCCCCAGCGCACCTGCCC
>NC_041385.1:697463081-697523016 GCF_002162155.2 Triticum dicoccoides | reverse complement strand
CAGGTGCGGTGCGGGCAAGTTTAGTCCCACCTCGCTAGCCGAGGGGCGCCCGCCCCGGTTGGAGCCACCAACCGGGACTAAAGGGGTGCACTTCTCGCTGCTTGGCCTGGCCAAAACAGGCCTTTAGTCCCGGTTGGTGGTGTTGGGGAATGTAGTAATTCAAAAACATTCATACGATCATGCAAGATCTATCTAGGAGATGCATAGCAATGAGACAGGAGAGTGTGTCCATGTACCCTTGTAGACTGAAAGCGGAAGCGTTTAGTAACGCGGTTGATGTAGTCGAACGTCTTCGCGATCCAACTGATCCAAGTACCGAACGTACGGCACCTCCGCTTTCAGCACATGTTCAACTCGCTGAAGTCCCTCGTGCTCTTGATCCAGTTGAGGACGAGGGTGAGTTCCGTCAACACGATAGCGTGACGATGGTGATGATGAAGTTACTAGCGCAGGGCTTCGCCTAAGGACTACGATAATATGACCGAGGTGTGTAACTGTGGAGGGGTGAATCGCACACGGTTAAGAAAGAACTTGCTGTGCTTTGGGGTGCCCCCTGCCCCCGTATATAAAGGAGGAGAAGGGGAGGTCGGCCGGCCCTTGCAGGGCGCGCCAGGAGAGGGGAGTCCTACCAGGTCTCCAAGTACTAGTAGGATTCCACCTAGAGGAGAAGGGGGAAGGAAGGGAGAGGGAGAGGGAAATGGGGGCCGCGCCCCCTCCCCTAGTCCTATTCGGACTCCCCATGGGGGGGGCACGTGCCTCCCCTATGTGGGCTTTCCTCTCTCTCCCGTATGGCCCATGTTGTCCCATTGCTTCCTCGGGGGGTTCCAGTATCCCCTCCAGCTCTCCGTTTTTACCCGGTACCTCTCAAAACTATTCCAGTGTCCGAATAACGTTGACCAATATATCAATCTTTATGTCTCGACCATTTTGAGACTCCTCGTCACGTCCGTGATCTCATCCGGGACTCCAAACAGTCTTCGCTCATCAAATCACATAACTCATAATACAAATTGTCATCGAACGTTAAGCGTGCGGACCCTACGGGTTCGAGAACTATGTAGACATGATCGAGACACATCTCCGACCAATAACCAATAGCGGAACCTGGATGCTCATATTGGTTCCTACATATTCTACGAAGATCTTTATCGGTCAAACCGCACAACAACATACATTGTTCCCTTTGTCATCGGTATGGTACTTGCCCGAGATTCGATCATCGGTATCATCATACGTAGTTCAATCTTGTTACCGACAAGTCTCTTTACTTGTTCTGTAATGATTCTAACACCCTTGGAGTCTTGGTGTTGATCATATTTTGCTCGTGGAAGAGGCTTAGTCAACGGGTCTGCAACATTCACATCCGTATGTATTTTGCAAATCTCTATGTCTCCCTCCGCGACTTGATGCCGGATGGAATTTAAGCTTCTCTTGTTGTGTTTGGTTCTCTTGTGAAATCTGGATTCCTTTGCCAAGACAATTGCACAAGTATTGTCACAAAAGATTTTCATTGGACCCGATGCACTAGGTATTACACCTAGATCGGATATGAACTCCTTCATCTAGACTCCTTCATTTGCTGCTTTTGAAGTAGCTATGTGCTACCTCTTGAGCTTGTGTTGGTTTTTCCCTTGAATAGGAAAGGGTGATGCAGCAAAGTAGCGTAAGTATTTCCCTCAGTTTTGGGAACCAAGGTATCAATCTAGTAGGAGATGATGCACAAGTCACCTAGTACCTACACAAACAATCAAGAACCTTGCAACCAACGCAATAAAGGGGTTTTAATCCCTTCACGACCACTCGCAAAAGTGAGATCTAATAGAGATAATAAAGTAAATATTTTTGGTATTTTTGTTTTTAAGATTGGAAAGTAAAGATTGCAAAATAGTAAACGAGATTTAAAGAGATGCGATATAATGGAAAAGAGATGTAATATAATAGAAAAGAGACCCAGGGGCCATAGGTTTCACTAGTGGCTTCTCTCAAGATAGCATGTATTACGGTGGGTGAACAAATTAGTGCCGAGCAATTGATAGAAAAGCGCATAATTATGAAGACATCTAAGGCAATGATCATGAACATAGGCATCACGTCCGTGTCAAGTAGACCGAGACGATTCTGCATCTACTGCTATTACTCCACACATCGACCGCTATCCAACATGCATCTAGAGTATTAAGTTCATAAAAACGGAGTAATGCATTAAGCAAGATGACATGATGTAGAGGGATAAACTCAAGCAATATGATATAAACCCCATCTTTTTATCCTCGATGGCAACAATACAATACGTGCCTTGCTACCCCTACTGTCACTGGGAAAGGACACCGCAAGATTGAACCCAAAGCTAAGCACTTCTCCCATCGCAAGAAATATCAATCTAGTAGGCCAAACTAAACCGATAATTCGAAGAGACTTGCAAAGATATCAAATCATGCATATAAGAATTCAGAGAAGAACCAAATAATATTCATAGATAATGTGACCATAAATCCACAATTCATTGGATCTCGACAGACACACCGCAAAATAATATTACATCGAATAGATCTCCAAGAACATCGAGGAGAACTTTGTATTGAGAATCAAAGAGAGAGAAGAAGCCATCTAGCTAATAACTATGGACCCAAAGGTCTGCGGTAAACTACTCACGCTTCATCGGAGAGGCAATGGTGTTGATGTAGAAGCCCTCCATGATCGATTCCCCCTCTGGCAGATCACCGGAAAAGGCCCCAAGATGGGATCTCACGGGTACAGTGTTGGAAATATGCCCTAGAGGCAATAATAAAATGGTTATTATTGTATTTCCTTGTTCATGATAATTGTCTATTATTCATGCTATAATTGTATTGACCGAAAACCGCAATACATAGACCACAACATGTCCCTAGTGAGCCTCTAGTTGACTAGCTCGTTGATCAACAGATAGTTATGGTTTCCTGACTATGGACATTGGATGTCATTGATAACGGCATCACATCATTAGGAGAATTATGTGATGGACAAGACCCAATCCTAAGCATAGCACACGATCGTGTAGTTCGTTTGCTAGAGCTTTTCCAATGTCAAGTATCATTTCCTTAGACCATGAGATCGTGTAACTCCCGGATACCGTAGGAGTGCTTTGGGTGTACCAAATGTCACAACATAACTGGGTGACCAGAAAGGCATACTACAGGTATCCCCGAAAGTATCTGTTGGGTTGACACGGATCGAGACTGGGATTTGTCACTCCGTATGACGGAGAGGTATCTCTGGGCCCACTCGGTAATGCATCATCATAATGAGCTCAATGTGACCAAGTGGTTGGTCACGGGATCATGCGTTACGGCACGAGTAAAGTGACTTGCCGGTAACGAGATTGAACGAGGTATTGGGATACCGACGATCGAATCTCGGATAAATAACGTACCGATTGACAAAGGTAATTGTATACGGGATTACTTGAATCCTCGACATCATGGTTCATTCAATGAGATCATCATGGAACATGCGGGAGCCAACATGAGTATCCAGATCCCGATGTTGGTTATTGGCCGGAGAGCTGTCTCGGTCATGTCTGCATGATTCCCGAACCCATAGGGTCTACACACTTAAGGTTCGGTGACACTAGGGTTGTAGAGATATTAGTATGCGGTAACAAGAAAGTTGTTCGGAGTCCCATATGAGACCCCGAACGTCAAGAGGAGTTCTAGAATGGTTCGGAGGTGAAGAATTGTATATAGGAAGTCCAGTTTCGGCCACCGGGAAAGTTTCGGGGGTCATCGATATTGTACCAGGACCACCGGAAGGGTCCCGAGGGTCCGCCGGGTGGGGCCACCTATTCCGGAGGGCACTGTGGGATGAAGAGGGAAGGGAACCAGCCCCTGGTGGGCTGGTGCGCCCTCCTTGGGCCTCCCCCTGCGCCTAGGGTTGGAAACCCTAGGGGTGGGGGGCGCCCCACTTGGCTTGGGGGCAAGTTCCCCCCTTGGCCGCCCCCCCTTGAGACGGGATCTCTAGGGGGCTGGCGCACCCCCTAGGGCCCCTATATAAAGAGGGGGGAGGGAGGGCAGCCGCACCCTAGTCCCTGGCGCCTCCCTCTTCCCTGTAACACCTCTCCCTCTCGTTGAGCTTGGCGAAGCCCTGCCGAGATCGCCGCTACTTCCACCACCACGCCGTCGTGCTGCTGGATCTCCATCAACCTCTCCTCCCCCTTGCTGGATCAAGAAGGAGGAGACGTCTTCCCCAACCGTACGTGTGTTGAACGCGGAGGTGCAGTCCGTTCGGCACTAGGATCTTCAGTGATTTGGATCACGGCGAGTACGACTCCTTCAACCCCGTTCTCTTGAACGCTTCCGCTTGCGATTTACAAGGGTATGTAGATGCACTCCTCTCTCTCGTTTCTAGATGATTCCATAGATTGATCTTGGTGAAGCATAGAAAAAATTTATTTTCTGCAATTTTCCCCAACAGTGGTATCAGAGCTAGGTCTATGCGTAGTTTCTATGCACGAGTAGAACACAATTTTGTTGTGGGTGTAGATTTTTTCAATTTACTTGCCACTACTAGTCTTATCTTGTTCGGCGGCATCATGCGATGAAGTGGCCCGGACCGACCTTACACGTACGCTTACGTGAGACAGGTTCCACTGACTGACATGCACTAGTTGCATAAGGTGGCTAGCGGGTGTCTGTCTTTCCCACTTTAGTCGGATCGGATTCGATGAAAAGGGTCCTTATGAAGGGTAAATAGAATTGGCATATCACGTTGTGGTTTTGGCGTAGGTAAGAAATGTTCTTGCTAGAACCCTATTGCAGCCACGTAAAAACATACAACAACAATTAGAGGACGTCTAACTTGTTTTTGCAGCATGTGCCTTGTGATGTGATATGGCCAAAAAGGATGTGATGAATCATATATATGTGATGTATGAGATTGATCATGTTCTTGTAATAGGAATCACGACTTCCATGTTGACTAGATCATTGATGGCGCGCGTTGGCGCGCCCGTCCATTAGCAGTGTTGTATGATAGTGTTGGAAATTTATATTTATTGCACACGGCCCATTGAGTTCGTCCCATAAAATGGTTAAATTTATGTAGATCTTATGGAGATTTATTAACAACATGTAGCTTCATCAAACAACTTCCAACCATATGTAATTTTCCCTGCGTCACACAATATTGTACACAAACAATAATATTCATGTGTAAACTGAATAAGGACAAACAAGGAATTCTAGCGTAACCTCAAAATTTTATCCTACGTTCACGGTTCTTCAAGCTGATCTTGACTATACAGTGTTGTAGAAGTGCAAGAGAGTCTGCCAACATAGATTATGGCAGTTCCTCAAGAATAATTGAAACTTAATACATGCAAAATATAGCAGAGAAAGATAGTAAAATGACATTAACATTCAAAAAATAGGGAATGAAAAACTCTTTATTGATACTATACAAAATGTAAGCGGCACTGGTCAACATGTTTTCAAATAGAAGCACAAACAGAAAGTGTATCTTAGTTACATGGCAGTCTGACGGACCTTAGTGCTATTTATGTAATGCAGCTGAGTAAGCTTGAAAATACCATTATCATTCCAGAAAACTGAGAATAGTCCATAACGCTTATTCTATAATAGATCGCATGCCTCGATGAATGCAAGCCTCATAACATAGTGGAAAACCAGTTCATCACATATTCTGCAACACACAACCTTAAAGAGAGGACAATTAGCATTCATATTTGCAGATCTCGAGCATCACAATTTGCAATATAGATAATTGCATTGCAATGAACTCCATAAAAACTAAATAATACGAAATACATGCGCATCTTTTTTTACTCTTCCCCCTTTTTGTTTTTAATAAGTAAAACATACATATGGTTGCATATAGAAGAGAACGACCATGTTTGAATAATTAAATTGTAGACAACAAACAACCAAACCAACTACTATCATGGTTAGCTGATCTCAGCTAGCAAGTAAACACAATAGCATCACTTAAGAACATAGCTATCAATTTCCATTCCTTCTGGAATCTTCTTTGTTTTGAATGATATAAAGAGTTCATAAATAATAGTGCCAGAAATAACATAAATAAAGCCAAGATTTATTTTAAAAAATATAGCAATGGCACACAAACTACAGATTAAAGCTAAGGTTTCGTATTGTAGCTTCTCAATACAACAACATTAGGTGGCGAGAAATTTCACTACGATGGATCGTTTCTACAAAACATACTCTGCCTCAGCCGTGTTATGAACAAGGCCAATAAGAATAGATTGTAACTGAAACGTGAATTGTACTTGAGCAATTCTAGCTATTTGGGGATCTAAATTGACATGATAATTCAGTAAACTATTTCTCTCTCAGCCATCGTTGCCAGGCCCTACCATCAGCACCAAGCCCTGCAGAGTCAAATCAACAATAGATCACCACCGGCAAGACTTAGTGCAGTCATTATGAATGGCATGCCTAAGTTGACCAAAACAAACAACTGAAGCACGGAAAATAAATGATCCAATAAAAGGCAGGGGAACCTGCAGTCAGTTGGATCTGTCGCCATGGCCTCGTTTCAGCATAGCAAGCGCAAGTGCGCAACCACCATACGCCATCTAACCTCATCGGCACCATCGATGTGCCAGGTGGCCAGTAAGGTCGACGTCAGTGCATTGCGAGTCCCGGAATGACAAGGAAGAAGAGATGAGGGTCGGTGCCTGAGGTCTGGTCCGCAATATTGGGCGGGACGGACCTTTGTGTTTCCTGCAGAGCATCGGATTGCCGGAGCTGAGAAACGGACCGATCCCTGGTTCTCAAAGTCACGGCGACCAGATGCCCTCATCTTCCCTTTCGCACCGACGGATCAGCACCACCGATCGCTCGTCCTCCTCTCTCGAGGCGATCCCTCTCCTAGTGATCGTGGACCGAAAAGAATCGGGAGGGGTGGATGCGCATGAGGGATGCGCCGATTCTCATGTCTCTTCGATTCTACCAGATCGGGAGGGAGAGGAGGGGCAGGAGGGAGCGAGCGATGCAGCAATTCTCATATCTCTTCGAGATCGCGAGGGAGAGGAGAGGTCGGGAGGGGAGCGAGCGATTTATTGGTTTTTCTCGACGGTGAGGAGGGATTTCCTTTTTGAGGGCATGACACTAAATGGGCCCGATAGATGGCCCGATTAACTAGATGCTTTCGATTTTTCTACGAGAGTAGCTGCTTAACGGACAGTCGGCCCAAGTCGCGACATCGATGCGTGTAACGAGTATCCAACGGCGGATGACGACCAGAAATGACTATCCAACGGCTCAGAAGGTTGATAGCGTGAGAGGCCTCAGAAAGGGTTCAGTTATACTGTCCTTAATGAGTATGACAACCGGCAGGAGCCATAGGAGTTGTCTTAATTATTGTATGACCTGCGTGTCACTGAATAATGCCATGTAATTACTTTACTCCTTTGCTAAATCGTTAGCCATAAAAGTAGAAGTAATAGTTGGCGAACAACTTCATGGAGACACGATGATGGAGATCATGGTGTCATGCCGGTGACGAAGATGATCATGGCACCCCGAAGATGGAGATCAAAGGAGCAATATGATATTGGCCATATCATGTCACCATTTGATTGCATGTGATGTTTATCATGTTTTTGCATCTTATTTGCTTAGAACGACGGTAGTAAATAAGATGATCCCTCATAATAATTTCAAGAAAGTGTTCCCCCTAACTGTGCATCGTTGCGAAAGTTCGTTGTTTCGAAGCACCACGTGATGATCGGGTGTGATAGATTCTAACATTCACATAGAACAGGTGTAAGACAGATTTACACATGCAAAACACTTAGGTTGACTTGACGAGCCTAGCATGTATAGACATGGCCTCGGAACACGAGAGACCGAAAGGTCGAACATGAGTCGTATAGTAGATACGATCAACATGAAGATGTTCACCGATGATGACTAGTCCGTCTCACGTGATGATCAGACACGGCCTAGTTGACTCGGATCATGTATCACTTAGATGACTAGAGGGATGTCTATCTGAGTGGGAGTTCATTAGATGAACTTAATTATCTTGAACATAGTCAAAAGGTCTTTGCAAATTATGTCATAGCTTGCATTTTAGTTCTACTGTTTTAGATATGTTCCTAGAGAAAATTTAGTTGAAAGATGATAGTAGCAATTATGCGGACTGGGTCCGTAAACTGAGGATTGTCCTCATTGCTGCGTAGAAGGCTTATGTCCTTAATGCACCGCTCGGTGTGCAGAACCTCGAACGTCGTCTACGGATGTTGCGAACATCTGACATACACGTTTTGATGACTATGTGATAGTTCAGTAATGTTAAATGGTTTAGAATTGAGGCGCTAAAGACGTTTTAGAAACGTCGCGGAACATATGAGATGTTCCAAGGGCTGAAATTGGGATTTCAGGCTCGTGCCCACGTCAAGAGGTATAAGACCTCCGACTAGCTTCTTAGCCTACAAACTAAGGGAGAAAAGCTCAATCGTTGAGCTTGTACTCAGATTGTCTGGGTACAACAATCACTTGAATCGAGTGGGAGTTAATCTTCCAGATGAGATAGTGATGTTTCTCCAAAGACATTGCCACCAAGCTACTAGAGCCTCGTGATGAACTATAACATATCAGGGATAGATATGATGATCCTTGAAATATTCGCGATGTTTGACACCGCGAAAGTAGAAATCAAGAAGGAGCATCAATTGTTGATGGTTAGTGAAACCACTAGTTTCAAGAAGGGCAAGGGCAAGAAGGGGTACTTCATGAAACGACAAATCAGTTGCTGCTCCAGTGAAGAAACCCAGGGTTGAACCCAAACCCGAGACTAAGTGCTTCTGTAACAAGGGAACGGTCACTGAAGCAGAACTACCCTAGATACTTGGTAGATGAGAAGGCTGGCAAGGTTGACAGAAGTATATTGGATATACATTGTATTAAATGTGTACTTTACTAGTACTCCTAGTAGCACCAGGGTATTAAGATACCGGTTCGGTTGCTAAGTGTTAGTAACTCGAAATAAAAGAGCTACGGAATAAACTGAGACTAGCTAAAGATGAGATGACGATGTGTGTTGGAAGTGTTTCCAAGGTTGATGTGATCAAGCATTGCCTGCTCCCTCTACCATTGAGATTGCTGTTAAACCTAAATAATTGTTATTTGGTGTTTGCGTTGAGCATAGACATGATTGGATTATGTCTATTGCAATACGGTTATTCATTTAAGGAGAATAATGGTTACTCTATTTATTTGAATAATACCTTCAATGGTCTTGCACCTAAAAGAATGGTTTATTGAATCTCGATCGTAGTGATACACATGTTCATGCTAAAAGATATAAGATAGTAATGATAGTACCACCTGCTTGTGGCACTGCCATTTGATTCATATTGGTATAAAATGCATGAAGAAGCTCCATGTTGATGGATATTTGGACTCACTCATTTTTGAAAAGTTTGAGACATGCGGACCATGTCTATTGGTATGTGCGCATGAAGAAACTCCATGCAGATGGATCATTTAGACTCACTTGATTCTAAATCACTTGAGACATGCAAATCATACCACATGGGAAAGATGACTGAAAAGCCTCGTTTTCAGTAAGATGGAACAAGAAAGCAACTTGTTGGAAGTAATACATTTTGATGTGTGCAGTCCAATGAGTGCTGAGGCATGCAGTGGATATCGTTATGTTCTTACTTCACAGCTGATTTGAGTAGATGCTGAGTATATTTACTTGATGAAACACAAGTCTGAATTACTGAAAGGTTCAAGTAATTTCAGAGTGAAGTTGAAGATCGTCGTGACAAGAGGATAAAATGTCTATGATATGATCATAGAGATGAATATTTAAGCTACGTGTTTGGTACACAATTAAGACATTGTGGAAATTGTTTCACAACTAATACCGCCTGGAACACCATAGTGTGATGGTGTGTCCGAACATCATAGCTGCACCCTATTGGATATGGTGCATACCATGATGTCTCTTATTGAATTACCACTATCGTTCATGGGTTAGGCATTAGAGACAACCACATTCACTTTAAATAGGGCACCACGTAACTCCGTTGAGATGACACCGTATGAACTATGGTTTAGAGAAACCTAAGCTGTCGTTTCTTGAAAGTTTGGGACTGCGACGCTTGTGTGAAAAAGTTTCATCCTGATAAGCTCGAACCCAAAACGGATAAATACATCTTCATAGGACACCCAAAACAGTTGGGTATAACTCCTAATTCAGACCCGGAAGCAAAAGTGATTGTTTCTAGAAACGGGTCCTTTCTCGAGGAATAGTTTCTCTCGAAAGAATTGAGTGGGAGGATGGTGGAGACTTGATGAGGTTATTGAACCATCACTTCAACCAGTGTGTAGAAGGGCACATGAAGTTGTTCCTGTGGCACCTACACCAATTGAAGTGGAAGCTGATGATAGTGATCATGAAACTTCGGATCAAGTCACTAGCAAACCTCGTAGGTCGACAAGGATGCGTACTACTTTGGAGTGGTACGGTAATCCTGTCTTGGAAGTCATGTTGCTAGACAACAATGAACCTACGAGCTATGGAGAAGCAATGGTGGGCCCGGATTCCAACAAATAGCTAGAGGCCATAAAATCCGAGAGATGATCCATGTATGAAAACAAAGTGTGGACTTTGGAAGAACTACTTGATGGTCGTAAGGCTATTGGGTACCGATGGATTTTAAAAGGAAGACGGACAATGATGGTAATTGTCACCATTAAGAAAGCTTGACTTGTCGCTAAGATGTTTTCCGACAAGTTCAAGGAGTTGACTACGATGAGACTTTCTCACTCGTAGCGATGCTAAGAGTCTGTTGGAATTATATTAGCAGTTACTGCATTATTTATGAAATCTTGCAGATAGGATGTCAAAGCATTGTTTCCTCGACGATTTTTTGAGGAAATGTTGGATGTGATACAACCAGAAAGTTTTGTCAATCCTAAAAGATGCTAACAAGTATGCAAAACTCCAGCAATCCATATAAGGACTGGAGTAAGCATCTCGGAGTTGGAATATACACTTTGATGAGATGATCAAAGATTTTGGGTTTATACAAAGTTTATGAGAAACTTGTATTTCCAAAGAAGTGAGTGGGAGCACTATAGAATTTCTGATGAGTACATGTTATTGACATATTGTTGATCAGAAATGATGTAGAATTTCTAGACAACATATAGGGTTATTTGAAAAGTGTTTTTCAATGGAAAACCTGGATTAAGCTACTTGAACATTGAGCATCAAAATCTATAAGGATAGATAAAAATAAATACATACCGTGACAAGATTTCGAAGGAGTTCAAAATAGATCGACAAAGAAGGAGTTCTTGGCTGTGTTATAAGGTGTGAATATTGAGTAAGACTCAAGACATGACCACGGCAGAAGAGAGAGAAAGGACGAAGGTCGTCCCCTATGCTTCAGACGTAGGCTCTATAGTATGCTGTGCTGTGTACCGCACCTGAAGTTTGCCTTGCCGTGAGTCAGTCAAGGGGTACAAGAGTGATCCAGGAATGAATCACAGGGCAGCAGTCAAACTTATCCTTAGTGACTAGTGGACTAAGGAATTTTCTCGATTATGGAGGTGGTAAAAGAGTTCATCGTAAAGGGTTACGCCGATGCAAACTTTGTCACTAATACGTATTATTCTGAGTAGTAAACCGGATTCGTATAGTAGAACAATTATTTGGAATAGCTCCAAATAGAGCGTGGTAGCTGCATCTAGGACATAACATAGAGATTTGCAAAGCTTAAACGGATCTGAAAGGTTCAGATCCGTTGACTAATAACCTCTCTCACAAGCGAGATATGATCAAACCCCATGGGCGTTGATTCATTACAATCACATAGTGATGTAAACTAGATTATTGACTCTAGTGCAAGTGGGAGACTGTTGGAAATATGCCCTAGAGGCAATAATAAAATGGTTATTATTGTATTTCCTTGTTCATGATAATTGTCTATTATTCATGCTATAATTGTATTGACCGGAAACCGCAATACATAGACCACAACATGTCCCTAGTGAGCCTCTAGTTGACTAGCTCGTTGATCAATAGATAGTCATGGTTTCCTGAGTATGGACATTGGATGTCATTGATAACAAGATCACATCATTAGGAGAATGATGTGATGGACAAGACCCAATCCTAAGCATAGCACAAGATCGTGTAGTTCGTTTGCTAGAGCTTTTCTAGTGCCAAGTATCATTTCCTTAGACCATGAGATCGTGTAACTCCCGGATACCGTAGGAGTGCTTTGGGTGTACCAAACATCACAACGTAACTGGGTGACCAGAAAGGTATAGTACAGGTATCCCCGAAAGTATCTGTTGGGTTGACACGGATCGAGACTGGGATTTGTCACTCCGTATGACGCAGAGGTATCTCTGGGCCCACTCGGTAATGCATCATCATAATGAGCTCAATGTGACCAAGTGGTTGGTCATGGGATCATGCATTACGGTACGAGTAAAGTGACTTGCCGGTAACGAGATTGAACGAGGTATTGGGATACCGACGATCGAATCTCGGGCAAGTAACGTACCGATTGACAAAGGGAATTGTATACGGGATTACTTGAATCCTTGACATTGTGGTTCATTCTATGAGATCATCGTGGAACATGTGGGAGCCAACATGGGTATCCAGATCCTGCTGTTGGTTATTGGCCGGAGAGCTGTCTCGGTCATGTCTGCATGATTATCGAACCCGTAGGGTCTACACACTTAAGGTTCGGTGACACTAGGGTTGTAGAGATATTAGTATGCGGTAACCCAAAAGTTGTTCGGAGTCCCGGATGATATCTCGGATGTCACGAGGAGTTCCGGAATGGTCCGGAGGTGAAGAATTGTATATAGGAAGTCCAGTTTCGGCCACCGGGAAAGTTTCGGGGGTCACCGGTATTGTATCGGGACCACCGGAAGGGTCCCGGGGGTCCACCGGGTGGGGCCACCTATTCCGGAGGGCCCCGTGGGCTGAAGAGGGAAGGGAACCAGCCCCTGGTGGGCTGGTGCGCCCCCCTTAGGCCTCCCCCTGTGCCTAGGGTTGGAAACCCTAGGGGTGGGGGAGGCCCCACTTGGCTTGGGGGGCAAGTTCACCCCTTGGCCGCCGCCCCCCTTGAGATGGGATCTCTAGGGGGGTGCACACTCCCTAGGGCCCCTATATAAAGAGGGGGAGGGAGGTCAGCCGCACCCTAGTCCCTGGCGCCTCCCTCTTCCCCATAACACCTCTCCCTCTCGCCGACCTTGGCGAAGCCCTGCCGAGATCATCGCTACTTCCACCACCACGCCGTCGTGCTGCTGGATCTCCATCAACCTCTCCTTCCCCCTTGCTGGATCAAGAAGGAGGAGACGTCTTCTCCAACCGTACATGTTTTGAACGCGGAGGTGCCGTCCATTTGGCACTAGGATCTTCGGTGATTTGGATCACGACGAGTACGACTCCCTCAACCCCGTTCTCTTGAACGCTTCCGCTCGCGATCTACAAGGGTATGTAGATGCACTCCTCTCTCTCGTTGCTAGATGACTCCATAGATTGATCTTGGTGAAGCATAGAAATTTTTTATTTTCTGCAACGTTCCTCAACATACAGAAGGTTGCGGCGGTGGAAAAGTGGTCTTGTGGCTCCCCCTGATGTTTCTAGGCTATAAGATTATATTTAGGCGAAAGAAGTACGTCGGTGGAGCTACGAGGGGCCCATGAGGGTGGGGTCGCGCTTACCCCCTGGGCCCGCCCTCCTGCCTCGTGGATGCCTTGTGGCATTTCTGACTTCAACTCCAAGCTTCTGGTTTGCTTTCGGTCCAAGAAAGATCATCGCGAAGGTTTCATTCCGTTTGGACTCCGTCTGTTATTCCTTTTCTGCAAAACTCTAAAATAGGCAAAAAAACGGAAACTCGCACTAAGCCTCCGGTTAATAGGTTAGTCCCAAAAATAATATAAAAGAGCATATTAAAGCCCATTAAACATCCAAAACAGATAATATAATAGCATGGAACAATAAAAAACTATAGATACGTTGGAGACGTATCACTATGTACTCCGCTTCACACATAGATCCCACCATGACGCTCTGCTTGGAACTGCACCAACTGAAAGCTCCACCATTCAATATAAATATGTATCCGGATTGTGAATTAGAGTCATCCAGATCAGTGTAAAAGCTTGCATCGACATAACCATTTACGACAAGCTCTTTGTCACCTCCATAAACGTGAAACATATCTGTAGTCCTTTTCAGGTATTTCAGGATGTACTTGACCGATGTCCAGTGCTCCACTCCTGGATTACTTTGGTACCTCCCTGCTATACTTATAACAAGGCACACATCAGGTCTAGTACACATCATTGCATACATGATAGAACCTATGGCTGAAGCATAGGGAATGACTTTCATTTTCTCTCTATCTTCTGCTGTGGTCGAGCATTGAGTCTGACTCAATGCCACACCTTGTAACACAGGCAAGAACCCTTTCTTTGACTGATCCATTTTGGACTTCTTCAAAACTTTATCTAGGTATGTGCTTTGTGAAAGTTCAATCAAGCGTCTTGATCTATCTCTATAGATCTTGATGCCCAATATGTAAGCAGCTTCACCGAGGTCCTTCATTGAAAATTCTTATTTAAGTATCCTTTTATGCTATCCAGAAATTTTGTATAATTTCCAATTAACAATATGTCATCGACATATAATATTAGAAATGCTACAGAGCTCCCACTCACTTTCTTGTAAATACAGGCTTCTCCAAACATCTGTATAAAACCATGTGCTTTGACCACACTATCAAAGCATATATTCCAACTCCGAGAGGCCTGCACCAGTCCATAAATGGATTGCTGGAGCTTGCACACTTTGTTAGCACCATTTGGATCGACAAAATCTTCTGGTTGAATCATATACAACTCTTCTTTAAGAAATCCATTAAGGAATGCAGTTTTGACATCCATTTGCCAAATTTCATAATCATAAAATGTGGCATGGAAACAAGATTCACACGGACTTAAGCATCACTATAGGTGAGAAGGTCTCATCATAGTCAACTCCTTGAACTTGTCAAAAACCTTTCACAACAAATCGAGCTTTGTAGACAGTAACATTACCGTCAGTGTCAGTCTTCTTCTTGAAGATCCATTTATTTTCTATGGCTTGCCGATCATCGGGCAATTCCACCAAAGTTCACACTTTGTTCTCATACATGGATCCCATGTCAGATTTTATGGCCTCAAGCCATTTCGCGGAATCTGGGCTCATCATCGCTTCCTCATAATTCGTAGATTCATCATGGTCTAGTAACATGACTTCCAGAATAGGATTACCGTACCACTCTGGTGCGGACCGTACTTTGGATGACCTACCAGGTTTGGTAGTAACTTGATCTAAAGTTTCATGATCATCATCATTAGCTTCCTCACTAATTGGTGTAGGAATCACTAGAACTGATTTCTACCATGAACTACTTTCCAATTTGCGAGAAGATACAATTACCTCATCAAGTTCTACTTTTCTCCCGTTCACTTCATTTGAGAGAAACTCCTTCTCTAGAAAGGATCCATTCTTAGCAACGAATATATTGCCTTCGGATCTATGATAGAAGGTGTACCCAATAGTTTCCTTTGGGTATCCTATGAAGACACACTTCTCCGATTTGGGTTCGAGCTTATCCGGTTGAAGCTTTTTCACATAAGCATCGCATCCCCAAACTTTAAGAAATGATAGTTTCTTGCCAAACCACAGTTCATATGGCGTCATCTCAACGGATTTCAATGGTGCCCTATTTAATGTGAATGTGGTCGTCTCTAAAGCATAACCCCAAAATGATAGCGGTAAATCAGTAAGAGACATCATAGATCGCACCATATCCAATAAAGTGTGATTACAACGGTCGGACACACCATTACGCTGTGGTGTTCCAGGTGGCGTCAGTTGTGAAACTATTCCACGTTGTTTCAAATGAAGACCAAACTCGTAACTCAAATATTCTCCTCCACGATCAGATCGTAGAAATTTTATTTTCTTGTTACGATGATTTTCCACTTCACTGTGTAATTCTTTGAACTTTTCAAATGTTTTAGACTTATGTTTCATTAAGTAGATATACCCATATCTGCTCAAATCATCTGTGAAGGTCAAGAAATAATGATACCTGACACGAGCCTCAACACTCATTGGACCGCATACATTGGTATGTATTATTTCCAATAAGTCAACAGCATTCACTACAAAAAACTACACTTTCATGATGATACGTGTTTGTCACAGTAGGTCGCATTTTTTGTCATGAATGTACATCCATGAAGATTTTATGACAGAATCAAGATAGTCATACATGTGCTGTCGTAGAAGTGTTCCATGACATTACCAAAATTATCATCATGGAAATGTCCACTTCGATGACGATAAATCGCGCGTCACAGAAGTGCTTTCGTCAAGGGTGACTGACACGTGGCATCCACCGTAACGGAATGTCGTTAAGCTATCAGGTCCGGTTTTGGATCCAATAACCCGTTAACAGCCCTGACCAATGGGGATTTTCCACGTGTAAAATCATCATTGGCTGGAGGAAACACGTGTCGTGTCACCATTGGGACAGATGTCATCCACTCATTGGACCCAAGGCGCCTATGATACGTCGACACGTGGCACGGCCCAACAGAGGCCCATTCCTGTGAAAAGGCCAGCCCGTTTGACTTGGTCAATGAAGGAAATATGCCCTAGAGGCAATAATAAAGTTATTATTTATTTCCTTATATCATGATAAATGTTTATTATTCATGCTAGAATTGTATTAACCGGAAACATAATGCATGTGTGAATACATAGACAAACATAGTGTCACTAGTATGCCTCTACTTGACTAGCTCGTTTATCAAAGATGGTTATGTTTCCTAACCATGGACAAAAGAGTTGTCATTTGATTAACGGGATCACATCATTAGGAGAATGATGTGATTGACTTGACCCATTCCGTTAGCTTAGCACTTGATCGTTTAGTATGTTGTTATTGCTTTCTTCATGACTTATACATGTTCCTGTAACTATGAGATTATGCAACTCCCGTTTACCGGAGGAACACTTTGGGTGCTACCAAACGTCACAACGTAACTGGGTGATTATAAAGGAGTACTACAGGTGTCTCCAAAGGTACATGTTGGGTTGGCGTATTTAGAGATTAGGTTTTGTCACTCCGATTGTCGGAGAGGTATCTCTGGGCCCTCTCGGTAATGCACATCACTATAAGCCTTGCAAGCAATGTAGCTAATGAGTTAGTTACAGAATGATGTATTACGTAACGAGTAAAGAGACTTGCCGGTAACGAGATTGAACTAGGTATTGGATACCGATGATCAAATCTCGGGCAAGTAACATACCGATGACAAAGGGAACAACGTATGTTGTTATGCAGTTTGACCGATAAAGATCTTCATAGAATATGTGGGAGCCAATATGGGCATCCAGGTCCCGCTATTGGTTATTGACCGGAAACAAGTTCTAGGTCATGTCTACATAGTTCTCGAACCCGTAGGGTCCGCACGCTTAACGTTTCGTTGACGATATAGTATGTATGTTGAGTTATGTATGTTGGTAACCGAATGTTGTTTGGAGTCACGAATAAGATCATGGACATGACGAGGAACTCCGGAATGGTCCGGAGATAAAGTTTGATATATGGGATAATAGTGTTTGATCTCCGAAAGAGTTCCGGAATTCACCGGAAGGGGTTCCGGATGTTTCCCGAAATGTTTGGGAACGAGAACACGTTATTTGGGCCAAAGGGGAAAGCCCACAAGGTTTTTGGAAAGCGCAAAAGGAAGTTTTGCAGAGTCCAGGGGCCAGACGCCAGGGTCCCTGGCGTCTAGGTCCAGACGCCGGGAACCTTGGCGTCTGGCCCTGGAGTCCGAGAAGGACTCTTGCCTTTCGGGTGAAACTGACTTTGTGGAGGCTTTTACTCCAAGTTTCGACCCCAAGGCTCAACATATAAATAGAGGGGCAGGGCTAGCACCAAAGACACATCAAGAAACACCAAGCCGTGTGCCGGCAACCCCGTTCCCTCTAGTTTATCCTCCGTCATAGTTTCCGTAGTGCTTAGGCGAAGCCCTGCGGAGATTGTTCTTCACCAACACCGTCACCACGCCGTCATGCTGCCGGAACTCATCTACTACTTCGCCCGTCTTGCTGGATCGAGAAGGCGAGGACGTCATCGAGCTGAACGTGTGCAGAACTCGGAGGTGCCGTGCGTTCGGTACTTGGATCGGTCGGATCGTGAAGACGTATGACTACATCAACCGTGTTGATAAACGCTTCCGCTTGGCGATCTTCAAGGGTATGAAGATACACTCCTCCTCTCGTTGCTATGCATCACCATGATCTTGTGTGTGCGTAGGAAATTTTTTGAAATTACTACGTTCCCCAACAGTCGAAAGGTGGCAGGCCGGCCCACGGAAAGCCTGTTAACGGCCTGTTCACATATAGCCCATTTACAGCCTGCTAACCCACGGCCCGTTACAACCTCTCCAAATTAGGCCCAGCAGCGTCATCTGGGCCGTTCAATATGATTCCAGCCCGTTTTAACTTTCGGCCCATGTATGGCCCATGATGTCTTTCGGCCCATATGAGAACCTTAGTAACTCTTGGCCCATTAACAGCCCGTGGTGAAACTAGCCTGTAATGAATAGTGTATTACTTTATACCCATTAACGGCCCATTATTCCATTGGGCCGTTTCCAACCCAAGTTATCTTTCGGCCTTCTCTGGGCCCATTTATTCTTGGGCTCATTTCCAACATTCGGTTACTTACGGCCCGTTACTGTCATTTTCTGCTTGTGGGCCAAATTCAGCCCGTGGTTACAGTCGGCCCGTTTGTGGCCCGTTCATACGTTGGGCCGTTTTCATGTCAAAAAAAACCCGTTGGGCTGTTTTCATAGAGTTATCAAATACGGCCTATTAACGGCCTGTTATGGTCCACAAATTGTACGACACATGATTGGCGAAATGATGATACGCCCCGTAGAAGGCCCATGGATCCTACGGCCCGTAAAGGCCCATGGATCGTACGACCCGTAGAAGGCCCATGGATCGTACGGCCCGTGTAGAAGCCCAATGGATCCTACGGCCCATAGAAGGCCCATGGATCATACGGCCCGCAGGAGGCCCATGGTTACAACAGTCCGTGTGTTGCCATGATTATTTTGGCCTAGTTACCAAAAATAGGTTATTGTGGCCACTAGAAAAACACAGAAAAAGAACTGTAGTGACTACAAGCAAACAACTAAACAAGACAATAAGGAAATAAATAAGCAAGCAATTAACGCTAGCCTATTACCGCTATTACACATATTACATCCACTGGGCATCAAAGTTCGCCACCAGTGCAAATATAGGGAACAAAGCAGCATATTACATACACTGGCCATCAAAATTGGCCACCAGTGCAAATAAACGCGGCAGCAAAACAAGAGCATAACTGAAACAACTTCAGGAGAGCTCAAGAAACGTTATGTTGGGTATCCACCATGCTGGCAATAAGCTTAGCAAGCTTATTAGCTTTGTCTTGTTTAGCGCTAAAATCCTCGAATGCTTGCTGTTGCACCAGAAAGTATGTATCTGAATGCTCCAGGGACTTCCGTAGTCCTTCCAGTTCTTGTCGCAGCACAGCTAATCGATGTCTTTCAGCTTGTAGTTGAGACTGAAGAAACGAACTGATTCAGACAGTGAGTTTGAATAGCTTGTGCAAGTGGTAGTGGCTAGTAACTCGAACACTAAACCAAGACAAGACTTTGGGGTTGTCTTACTGTCTTCAAGATAAACTTCCTTAGTTGTTTTATCAGCTTTGTTGGGGACCAACAAGGATGTCTTAGTATCCTGAACCATATCTGCATTACTTCCTTTACCATTGCTTAATAAGGCACTCTTCCCCAATATTCTGTCCGCATTCTAAAAGAAGAAACAAGCAGACACATAACAGGTTTAGCATGTACTAGTATATGAAACTTATTTCGGTGAACCAGTTCATTAGTAAGGTGGACATGATTAAACTACCAAGTCTTATATTGCCAAGTACTAGTACATAATAAAAGCATCAAACAAACATATATCTATGTCCTATGGTCACTGCATTGTCTTGCCAAATCAAAATAGAGACACGGTTCAAATCATATCAGTTCAAGACAAAGCAGCAGTGAAAGAATACAAAGCGTGGGAAACTACAAGGCACAACAAGATTTCAGATGGGTACCATGGGTCTACATGTATAACAACACTATTAGCTCTGTTGTGATGCTAGTAATGTGCGTGATATGAGAAGTCAACTGTATACACAATTGAAATTGAAATCAACAGAGCTATTGATAAGAGCAAACCTGTTAAAGAAACATGCGTGAACATACCTGCTGTGCCATTGGAGTTTCGATTGGATCCTTCAATTTAAAAATAAGTTTGTATGAGTAAATACAATGATACAAGAGCAAAGAAGTATGCATGATAGCAATCATAGTTAAAAAAGGCGCACCTAAGCGAGCGCTTAAGCGCGCCTAGGCTCTAGGCGTTGGCAAAACGCATTGCACATAACTACGCTTAATCTGTGCATAACTGCGCATAAGCATGCGCTTTGGTCAGTAAAGCGCAAGGCGGTGGGAAAATGCACAATTAACGCCTAGCGCTTTTTTGAACTATGATAGCAATGGAATCTTAAATTAGAACAGTTGTTCTTCAGGTTTAGGAACTTGTTCTACATGAACAGAGTACAGCAAGACGCAAGAATATAGTACTTAAAATAGAAAATGAGCTCGTAGACCTTACCACATTCTTGGTTCGGGACTAGTACAGAACAAGGCGTTCCTAGTCATCGTCCAGTAAATGTGTCTCAGAAGAACGTAAGGGAATTTGATGAGTTTCTTTGCCGGTGAAGTACGCAGGTAATTCCGATACTGCCACCAAGCATTCTTGAAGATAGCAGAGGTATTAGCACAGGTTACCTCATCCTGAGTTTCCAAATCGGTCCTTCTCTATAGAGAAAAAGGGGAAAATTTGCTGTATTATAACCATCATGGAGGTAGGATGTATGGGACAAAGCAAAGTAATTGCCATGAATAACATTACTTACACATAACTCCTGGATAAACACCTGCAACTGGCATTTTCCTTCATCTTCAGTATAATATTTCCAAGATGGGAAGATACGCACATACGATTTAACAACATCAAATGCGATAGATGCTAAACTACGACTAGCTGGTTGTGCTTCCTCCACATGAATAGGCGTGCTAACTAGAGCTACCTTACTAACTGCTCTTGTTTGGGAGCTCCGTGGTGGAGATGGTGATGTGTCAACAGGAACTGGGTTACTATCTGCTTGGGTTGGGGTTAGATTGGATGAAGCTGGTTCTCTGTCCATCGCAGTAGGGGTACAATCTGTGAGAGTTTGGGTTATGTGTGGTAGGGCTGGTTCTCGTGCATGTACAACCGGGGTGCTATCTCCACCAAGAGGTAGCACTATTTTATTTGAAGACCGTGTTTTTAGTCCGCTAGATACTGGCATCACCCGCTCCAATTCAAATGGCTGATAAACAGGAAACATAGTTGAATGTACAGACATTGTATGAGAGACAGATGCAATAGATAGTGTGGAAAAAAGAGGGCATGAAATAGTTGACATGTATATTGTTTAACTCAAACGGATAGCATGACATAATTTCACATATATGATGTCTATCTAAACTCGATAGCATAGCATAACATAATTCAAAGATATGATGAATAACTAAACAGGATCACATGCCATGTTTCACCTACATGTTATCTAGGTAATCAGGATCACATCATTTAATTCACATATGTGGTTTATATGCTAAACAGAGGGCATTCGATATGATGTCTGAACTAAGAACATGGTGTTGAATATTGTGTTTATGATGTCTAAACTATGCAATGCAAGACACCATATGCATGATATGAGCAGTATAATCGTGCCAAGTTAGAGCATACACCTCGGTGGGGGAATAGGACTGGTCATCTGTCTCTGAATCCATCTCTGAGGAGCTATCGGGACCCAACAAGAGATCTGCTTCGACAGGTAGCACTGCCTGCTCTGAAGGCCTTGTTTTCACTCCAGATTTTCCCATCTCCCACCCAAATGGCTGATTCATAGGAAGAGTAGTTTAATGTACAACATTGTCGACAAATGGAAATGTAATGAAGAAAAGGATGGGCAAGATATCATTCAAATATGATGCCTGGTTAAACAGGATGGCATTGCACATTTCACATATATTATGGTTGGCTAAACGACATGAGACTGCATAATTCCCATATATGATATAGAAACTAAATAGGTGGCATTACAGAACATGTCTAAACTAAGCAGATGACATATATGATGTCAGAAGTAGGAACTGCAAGGCAACATATGCATGATATGACTAACATCACCATGCCAAGGTAGAGCAAACACCTTGGGGGGGGGGGTAAATAGGAGTGGTCATCGGCGTCTGAATCCACCTCAGATCAGATATCTTCCTCTGGATTACAATCTGGAGAGGGGTGGGGAGGGTTTGCCATTGAACCCACCATGGAGCGATGTCTGCATGACATTGTATTGCCGTGCAATACTATTCTCTTTTTCTCTACAAGTTCAGCATGACTGTGTACAATATCTGACATGCATACAAAAAAATATGATGAGATTATCTAAGGAGAGCATGCAGAAATTTAGAGTGATGGTAACAACAAGTGGATGGATCCAAAAATAATGATAGCAGGCTGATGATTGCTTTAATTTAATAAAAAGACAGATGATGATTTCTTTACTATTTGTTTCACACCCAAGATGAACAACATAGGCATACCCTAGGTGAAACAAATATTAGAATGTTATTCTGCCACTAATGCACTTGGTCTTGTTTTCATGCATAGGATTTTGAAAAGTAGGTCCCGGTGGATGTTTTGCTTCATTCCTTTCAACAAAATGCATGAATAATTGAATAGTAGAGTGCAATTGGAAAATTCCCTATTGCTATGTTTTTCCGTTGAACCAAAATAGCCCTAGTGGATCGACATGAATGTATAGTAATAAGTGATGCAACAAGTGTACAACCTCTTTGTCGTAGCCGTGTCGACCTCAGCATCATTGGGTTGGTCGCTGAAGCAGTTGAGGCAGAGGTGGCTGTCGGAGGTGTGGAGGAAGATCTGAGGAATCTGTAGACGGCGTCCAGGGCACTGCTCTATTCTGATGGACCGTTCTGTCGTTGGAGCAGCTCCAGTGAGACGTAAGACGTCAAGGCTGAAGCAGCACAAGATATACATCGTCAATCTCAAGTGGGATTCTAACAACATCTCCAATAGATGATGTAAAATAGATGTAAAATTTACATCACCAAAAACCACCTGACTACAACAGATGAGGTAAAAACTGTTGACTCTGAACTTAACTGTCGAAATTGAAATTTACTGTGGAATCTGAATGTTACTGTCAAAGCTGAATGCAATGGTAGCAGAGAGACACTTGACATGTAGTTTAGGGAGGGCCTGCAGTTCATCTTCAACCTGCACCCCCCTGAGTCGCCAACCACCACCGGCCCAACCACCGGCCCTAGTGCCGCCTCACCGCCCTAAAACAACTCCCAACCACCGGTCCGCTGCCGCCCCCGCCAGCCCTCTAGCCCTTCCCCCCGCCCCCCACCCTGAACCCTAAGATAGATAGTGGGGTACCTCTCTGGCGAGCCCCCTCCCCGCTGCAGGTGGTTCTTCCTTAACTCCGGCGAGCCCCCCCGCCCCCACCCCCTAAAAATTGACTGACCCAAAAGTTGATTCAGTCAACTGAAGTGTAGCTAAATCGGAGCAGAGCAGCAGTACGAGCGAGGGGGAGAGCAGCAGCAGCAACACAAGCGAGCGAGCGAGAGCCGGAGCAGCAGCAGCTGGGCGAGCAAGTGATCGAGCGATAGCCGGAGCAGCAATAGCAGCACGAGCGAGTGAGCGAGAGCCGGAGCAGCAGCAGCAGATCCGGATGTTATGTCCGCCGCCACCGAAGGAGCCTCGCTCTGGGGGAGAGCCGCCATGCAGATGTCGCCCGCGGCACCGGCTTCAAGGTAGACGCTCCATGAGGGTGCGGGATGGAGCACCGTCGGTGCAGGGAGGTCGAGTTAAGGAGAAGGTGTGATGCAATGAGTGTACAACCTCTTTGGTGGCGCCAAGTAGGCCTTGGCTTCGTCCGAGGAGTCGGTGAGGATGTTGTGGTTCCGGTGGAGCAGGTTAAGGCGGCACTATGGGGATGGAGAAGCCGTGATAGATGAGGCGATCGTCCAAGCAGCTCCTTGGAGGTGGAGGACGGGGTAACTGAACCGGCGGGATGACGAGATGGACGACGGATCCTCATCCGGGGAGGTGGACGAGGGGCGTCGAGCTGTTGCGGTGGACGATGTCGTTGGGGAAGAGGCTCTGGCTGGGCAGCGGTGAGGTGGCGGATGGAGGAGGGTGGGGTTTCGCGGCTGGAGCGGAGAGGTTATGGCGGCCTAGGATTTCGAATGGCGAAAAGGAGGCGATGGGAGGGGTGAACCATGACTTAGGACGCGCTTGTCCAAAATGTAGGGTGTGTTACAAAAGTACCCCCCCACCGATTTGAACTAGCATTCCTTTCAGCTCAGGGTTAGAAGGGGGATTTCACGTGTCAGGATTTGGCAGCTGGAGGGAGTTTTCGTGCGCGTTGTAATTTCGGGATAGCAAGGCGCGGTTTGTGAAGGCGCCAGTTTTGGGAGCACGATATCGGAATTTTCGGGATATAACAAGGCATGGTTTGAATTTTAGGGACAAGTCTAATGTGTAATATTGTACTTGTACGTACGAAATCAATTCGCACTTCCCTAAACCAAAAAGAAAATGAAAAAAAATAAAACTATTGACACCACACAAAGAGAGAGTCTTGCCCCGTTTTACTATACAAATGCTATTCAAAGCTACTCCCTCCTTCCATCTTGTTGGGGATATAACTATTAGGTATGACCCACCAGGAGGGACCGGGTTATACCTACAAAGCATTCTTGAAGCCCAACGCTCAAGGTTGAAGACGGCGGCTTAGTAAGGGCCCACGGCCCAGAGGCGACTTAAGGCCCGTAGTGATAATCCACCGTATTCATACGACTTGTATTGTAAGGCAAGAAAGATTAACAGACCGAGCCGAATACTATTTATAAGTCGGCCTGGACTCTGTAGAGCCACTGGGCGTTAACTTCTGTATATAAAGGGATGACCCGGTGGCGGTTTAGGACAGGTAACCACAACTCGAGACTCAGGCTAAGCGTATTCGCTCCCTGGTCATCGAAACCCTAATAATCCCATCACAACTGGACGTAGGCTTTTACCTTCATCGTAAGGGGCCGAACTAGTATAAAACTCTCGTGTCTCTTGTCCCAATTAACCCCTTCAAGCTTCCTAGTTGCGATGGCTCCACGACGAAGTCCGTTCCTTAGGACATCAGACGTGACAATTCCACGACAGTTGGCGCCCACCATGGAGCCAGTGCACGGTGGATTTGAGTTCTTGAAGGGTAGCTTCGAAGGGCTCAAGGGATATGCTGGGCCGGACCAAGAGTCGTCGCGGCAAGCTCTACATCGACGATGCAGGCTGGGGCCCCGACGCCGGTTCGATTGAGTACGGGTACCAAGTCCCCTTCGGCAGAATCCATGTCTTCATCGGCAAGATTGGCGAGCCGGGCCCTGAGCCGGGCATCTGCACCGACCTCGTCGAGACAGCTCAGCATGCAAGACCCGCCCGGGCTCCACCGGCTGTGAATCGTGCCTTCGTGGGATGCGTCCACGGAGGACTTCTGAAGGATCTGCCTCTGATGGTGAGATGGCCATCTACTCTAAAGGTGAGTCGTTCACAGGTGAGACGGATTCGTTATATAAACTGCTGGATGACGGGCTTGGGGGATGTTCCGATGGCAGCAGTATTCCGGACTGCCTTGAGCCACCGAGCAGGGTTGGGATCTTCATGGCCGGCACACAACCTGTCCAAGATTCCACAGCTGCAGCAGCCATAACCTCTGGGTCAGCGGCAGCTGGGGCAGGAGGCCCTGTGCGCTCGCCAGCTCAGGTGTTGATGGATCTCACAGACAAGCTGACCACCCTGTTAACCGCCGTTGTTAACCCGGTGGATCAGGCTTGTCATGATGCAGAGGTGGTGCAGTTAAAATTGGATATGGCACAGGATAAAGAAGACCTAGCAGCGGAAGATGTCAGGATCGCCACAGAGAGGGCGGCTCTAGATCTCCAGGCTCAGCAGATCCAGGCACATACCTTCCGGCTCACGCAAGATCAGAACGCGGCTAATGAGGTCATGAGGAGGAGGAACCAGAAGACTCAGTCTAGACTCCCCCCGGTTTATGATCCTTGGAATCTCTTTCACATGCCAGGGGTAGGACCCAGTAACCCGCCATGGCTTTCTCCGCGTACAGGCAACCCGCCGTGGCTCTCTCCATGCACAGGGGTGGACCATGTTGTGACACCCGGAGACGGCGCGCCAGTTCAACCGCAAGTGATGGGGCCCCCTCGTGTAAACATGGCACCGCCTCAGTATGTACCCACACCCCCAGGTCACTATTCTAACCCATTGGAGAACATGATAGCGACAGCTGCACGATTAGCGGCTCTCCCAGTTGACGGTGACTCTCTGGCGGCGGTTGAAACCCGCCGGGTCAGGGAACTTCTTCAGACAGCTTTGGCACAATAGGAGGCGTACTCATACAGTCGGGACAGGAACCACTCGACCCCTTGTCCAAGCCGAAGCCCGAGTTATAGCAGGCACATGGATTCGGTGGCCGTTTCAAGCAACGTCAGACGCCATGACCAACCAGGTGGGCTTAACCCAACGCATCATGAGGCTGTCAACTTGGTGGATCAAGACAGAAGACGACAAGAGGCTGAGCGGGCGGCTCAACAGCCAACTGAGCAGGCGGCTCAGTTAACAGCTTACCAGCCGTATCCGGGTTATCCGGCGACTTCCCTTGAGGCAGGTATAGCCACCAGGACCGGAGGAGTCCCCTGTCTGGTGCCGTCTCTACGTAACGAGCGTCTGCCCAAGGATTTTAAGGGACCTAGGAAGGTGCCGAACTACACGGCCGACTTGCAACCTGGGGCGTGGATTGAGAGTTATGAGATGGCTATGGAGTTGTTGGAGGTTAGTGATGCTGCAATGGCTAAATACTTCACCATGATGTTGGATGGAACTGCCCTCACCTGGTTGAAAGGCCTGCCACCTAATTCAACCAGCTCTTGGACGGAGTTAAAGGCCCGGTTCATCCAGAACTTCAAAGACACGTGCAAGCAGCCCATGTCGATCATGGATCTGACGAATTGCAAGCAAGAGGAGGGCAAGTCTACAACCCATTGGGTGCGCTGAGTTAAAGCCATAATACATTCATCTGATAAGATGGATGCCGGCTCTACAGTCTTAATGTTGGAGAATAATTGCCGTTTCTTGCCTCTGAAACAAAAGTTGGGCTAGCTCAAACGCGAGTGTAATGATATGGGCACGCTGATGGCGGCTCTAGTTAAGTACTCTGATTTTGATAGTACCAAGGATCCCGAGTCTGATGATGACAAGACAGGGAATGGAAATAAGAACGGCAACGGCAAGGGCTCTCAGCACAACCCGACAAATCAAGGAGGTAATAAACGTAAGGCTGACGGCAGTTTGGATTTCATGGCTAACACCAGTACGCAGGGTAATAACCAGCGGCACAAAGGGATGCCACCTCCCCGATCTGGTGGGTCAGGCCCTACACTTGAGCAATTGTTGAATGACCCCTGTCCGAGACACGTCACTCAGCAGAAGCCGGCTACCCATTTGTGGAAGGACTGTATGATCATGAAGGCCTTCAAAAATTCCAACATGTTTGATGGTAACTATGGGTAGGGCGGCGGCTCAGGTGGCGGCGGGTTTCATGTCCCGGGCAACGGGTGTCGGTGTCAAAACCGACGGATCTCGGTAGGGGGTCCTGATCTGTGCTTCTTAGGCTGATGGTAATAGGAAGCAAGGGACACAATGTTTACCCAGGTTCGGGCCCTCTCGATGGAGGTAAAACCCTACTTCCTTCTTGATTAATATTGAAGATATGAGTAGTACAAGAGTAGATCTACCACGAGATCGTAGAGGCTAAACCCTAAGAGCTAGCCTATGATGGTATGATTGTAATTGCGATCGGCCTTCTAAGGACCATCCTCTCCGATTTATATAGACACCGGAGAGGGCTAGGGTTTACATGGAGTCGGTTACATGGAAGGAAATATAATATCCGGATCGCCAAGCTTGTCTTCCACGCAAAGGAGAGTCCCATCCGGACACAGGCCGAAGTCTTGAGTCTTGTATCTTCACGCTTCAATAGTCCGGACGATGTATATAGTCCGGCTCTCCGGATAACCCCATCCAGGACTCCCTTAGTAGCCCCTGAACCAGGCTTCGGCGCACGGTCTTGTTTTCAGCATTGCAAGGCGGGTTCCCTCTCCGAATACTCCGATGTACCCATCACGATGAACAGTGTCCGGCATCTCATCAATGTTATACTCCTCGGCTTCAGTGCTACAATAATGACCATTTCCACGTGTCGAGCGAATGCAAGGAGTCGAGGCATTTTTGCATTTGCCACCCTCGGTCCTTCGGGCTAACCGTCTATTTGAAGATACAGGGATTCCCAGATCCAAACCTCACTCTCCCTCCTCGAGCAATCATCCAATAGAGTGCCCAGAAAGAACCATTCCAACATGGCCGGGCGTGGCAGCTCTTCTGCTCGCTCCCCTTGCCCCAAGCCGGGGGACTGGGGAGAGTGTTTAGTTTCTCATAGCCGTTTGATAAAGTTACAAACCCAAGGGCTCCTCCCGCTAGCGTTCATGGTCCCTGTCCGAGCCGGAGTGGCCACCTATAACGGCGGAGAACAAGCGGAGAGATCCCCCAATCCGTCTCCAAAGGAGCGAATATGCCTAATTCCGCATCTGTTAAGGGGCGTCGGGTTTCCTATTCATCCATTCCTTCGCGGGATCCTGGAGTTCTATGGCCTCCAGTTGCACAACTTTACCCCAGCCTCCGTACTACATATAGCAGGGTATGTCGCCCTTTGTGAGCTATTTCTAGGCTGCGAGGCTCATTTCGGATTGTGGAAGAAGCTGTTCTGCCTTGTCCCCCGCAACCAGGGAGAATCCCTATGTCAAGTGGGCGGGGCCGAAGTATGGCGTATCGCTGAGACCGGATACCTATCCGGCACTCCCAAGAAGGCACCAGATAACTGGGCTTCAGAGTGGTTTTATATTGACGACGCTCCCCTTCCGGATCCAGTCCGGATAGGACCCCCCAAGTTCAGTAACACCCCGCCGAGGGCACGTCTAAGCTGGCGCCCCCGAGGCCCCCAAGAAGAGGATTCCAGGGAAATACATTTCCTGATGAGCAGGATAAAGTTACTGGCCAAATCCGGATTGACCATAGTCGAGGTCATGGCAATATGGATAATGCGGGGAGTGAAATCGCTTCAATATCGGGGCAATCCCATGTGGCACTTCAATGGGACAGACGATGCCACCCGCTGTGGTCGTAAGGGTCCGGACTCCCCCATCGCTCTGGCAAGGATACTGTCCGACCTATACAAAGGAGAATAGGAAGACTTCCTCCATATCAAACCGCGGGACGGATTCTCCATGTATAATACCCCAAACTTGGTAAGTCATCATTTATTTTCTCGCTTCACTTATTGTGGCGTTCTTTACTAAAGTTACCTGCATCGATATTTCCGAGTAGGAACTGAGGAGGGCCGTAGAAGGAATCTCCAGCCCTTCCCCGCAGCCAGAGGACCCCAAAAGGGCCCTAGATCCAGGACTCGAAGGAGACCCAGATGCGGCCGTGGAGCTTGTCGACGGGATATTTTATCGGGCGAGCCGTGATGGCGCCTCAGTGGCTATTACTGCTGATTATCCCGGACTGCTACCCTCGTCGCATGTAAGCCAAGCTGAAGACTTGTTCCTCCGAAGAGGACTCTTTCCTGATGTCACACCTTATCCCTGATACATCGTGTTTTTGCAGAGGCGACGCTCGAAGCGCAGGGCCGAGCCCCAAGGGACTCGTCAGCCACAGGTGTCCGGATTGGGTAGGCTCAAGAGGAAGGCGGTTAGAGCCGACACGCCTCTACAGAGGTAAGAAAACAACCTGTCATGTAATTATTGTTATTTGAAGTATAACAGTGACCTTTACATCATGGCAGGAAGAGGAGCATCCGGACTATATCCGGGGATCCCGCCAACCACGCCTCCACCATTCGGGCTCCAGGACCAACTTCGAGAGAGGAGGCGGACGTAGGGCCGACGCCGCATAGTCCTCCGACAAAGGACACAAATATGCTCTCCGCCACAAATTCCGAAGTAGAGATCACCATGAATCACCGGCGTCGATGGGCCGTGCTTTGCAACAACATATTTTCCGAATAGGCATTTAATGCTTTCAACTCGGGAGATGCAGACATCCGAGCTGCTCAAAGCGGGCTCGCCCGGGCGACAACCCAATATACCAAAGATATACGGGTAAGAAAGTTTGGTGCGCATGTATAGCAGTAGCCCCTGAGACTTGAAACGGTTGGAACAATAGTTTTAAGTATCAATTTATGTGCATGTTCTTGTAGATAAGAATGAGCAATTGTCTCGGGAGCTAGAGGAGTGCAAGACCCAACTAAGGGCCACAGTTGCCAAGCTAGGGGAATCCCAGAAGGCCTTATGTGGTAACATTTATCTCGATTGTACGAAAATGCATTAGTTAGCAACTGGCTGGTATGAAAAATTTAACAGAAAATTCTGTAGATAACCCCGGAGTAAATCCGGAGGGCGGGAGGGATGACGAGTCGCATCTCCATAGGAAACTAAAGGCCGGCGAGCGCATTCTTACGCAAGTCAAGCAGGAGAAGAATACTCTCCAAGATGCCAATGTTCGGTTGGAAGTGGAATTGAAAGACGTCCGTGCACAGCTGGCGGACTCCGTGAAGGAGAACAAAAGGCTTCGCCGCGGCATTTATGGTATGTGCCTAGACGAACTGTAGCATAGTTCGGCGGGGAAGTATATTGAAAGAGTTTTGCTTGTAGGAATGCTGACGGGTCGCCCTGAGGAAGAGATGCCTGCATCTGCAGGCGATTTACTGCAAGACCTCTCACAGCTGCACGAGTGAGCTCGGCAGGCGATGCAGTGCGGAGCGCAGGCCTTGTGGCCATCAAGCCTCCTGCCGAATGGCATGGGAGAGCTGGTGGACATGATTCAAGGAGCACGGCGGTGCTTCCGACTATGGAAGATTTCAGCCTGCCGGCAGGGTGCAAGGGAAGCATGGGCTATGGTCAAAACGCACTACACCAAGCTGGACCCGAACCATATGGCCGAAGTCGGATCGGCAGGGCTAGATGGGCAAGAAATTCCCGTTAGTCTGGTATATGACCTGGTGGAATTAGCCGCGAAGTATTCTAAATAGGATTGTAAGCTAGATAACCTGTTGGACGGTATAGAGGATGAATCGAGTCAGTCCAGATGACTGTGTAATTCAATGGACATAAGTAGCCCCTAGCCGGATTAAAATCATTTGTCATGGCAGACCTCTTCGCTTCAGCCCCCGGATCCTATAGTCCGGGGTGTGTCTGAATACCCGCTCAGTTATACAAAACCGGAGTATGCATGGAAACCAGGCGTAGGGGTCATAAGTGCTTGAACAGACAAGTACCCAACTAGTTATGTTATATTACATGGATAGTAAGAAACATCTTCCAGGGAGAATAGTTCTGTTAAGGGTTCCTTTCCCTGGGTAAGCATGCGACAAGGCACATGTCCGAACTTCGAACAATGGCGGAGGATACAAAACTTATGGGGATTTATGTTATAATAAACGAAGACATCGTTTGTTCACTGACCGAATATTCTCTTAAGAAAACTAGCTTTCGGCTTCACCCAGTCTGAGGTACACATCCGGCTCAACCGGCAGTAACAATCGCAGAGGTGCTCCCCTTATGCCCTAGCCGAATTAACGGGAATGTAGGGCATAAACACAGGATCCAGGCAACCCAGCTTGGCCACGTCTTAAGTCATATCGATCCATATAATGGTGAAGAAAGGGCACACATGGAAAATACAGGTGTGATGGGCAAAAAGCCTTTTAAAGTAAGTTATGTTTAGCTTCCATATAGGAAGCCCCCAGGTATTGCTTACACACATAGTGCGGCCGAAATAATCCGGGAATCCGCACTGTATTAAATACTTTGTGTGAAGAGAAAAAGATCAAGAAAGGAAAAAAGGGAGGGGAGCATAATTAAAAAAGGGGGAGGTAAGGAGACGAACACTGAGTTCGGCGCTAGGCGTAGAATCTCCGGAGTCTGGCCGCGTTCCATGGGTTCGGCTCGAGTATGTTATCGGACGCATTATGTAGGCAGTACGCTCCTTCGGTGAGAACTTGGTCGATGACGTAGGGACTTTCCCACTTGGGTTTGAGCTTGTCCTTCTTCTTCTCTGGTAAGCGTAGAACGAGCTCGCCAATATTATAAGTTTTGGCCCGCACTTCTCTGCTTTGGTATCGTCGAGCCTGTTGCTGATATAATGCGGAACGGGCCTTAGCGACATCGCGCTCCTCCTCCAGGGCGTCCAAGTTATCCTGCCGATCTAACTCGGCTTCCTTCTTTTCGTACATGCGTACGCGTGGCGAATCATGTATTATATCGCAAGGTAGTACTGCTTCCGCACCGTACACCATAAAAAATGGTGTATATCCGGTGGTGCGATTCGGCGTGGTCCCCAGCCCCCAGAGTACGGAATCGAGCTCCTCGACCCAATGAGTATCCAACTCTGTCAAGGATCGCACTAGTCTGGGTTTGATGCCGCTCATGATGAGATCATTTGCCCATTCGATCTGGCCTTTTGTTTGAGGATGGTAGATGGAAGCATAGTCGAGCTTAATGCCCATTTTGCTGCACCAAGATTTCACCTCATCAGCCGTGAAATTTGAGCCATTATCGGTGATGATGCTGTGGGGGACACCGTACGGTGTACGACCCCGGATATAAAGTCTATTACTGGTCCGGATTCGGCCGTTTTCACTGGTTTGGCCTCTATCCATTTGGTGAACTAATCTACCATGAACAATAAGTATTTTTTCTTGTGGCTTCCCCCTTTAAGGGGTCCAACCATATCCAGCCCCCAGACCGCGAAGGGCCAAGTTATGGGAATTGTTTGGAGAGCGGTAGGGGGCATATGACTCTGATTGGCAAAGAGCTGGCAACCGACACAGTGTTGTACAAGGTCCTCTGTGTCTGCTCGGGCCGTCGGCCAATAGAAACCTGTAGGGAAGGCCTTGCTGACTAGTGCTCGAGCTGCGGCGTGGTGCCCACCCAGTCCGGCATGGATTTCAGCCAAGAGCTGCCTCCCTTCCTCTTTGAAGATGCACCTTTGAAGCACTTCGGTCGCACTTTTCTTATAGAGTTCCCCTTCATGGACTTTGTAAGCTTAAGACGCCGGACGATGTCGCGTGCTTCATTTTGGTCTTAGGGGAGCTCCTGCCTATTTAGGTAGGCCAAGAAAGGCTCAGTCCACGGGGCAATGATAGCCATTATTTCGTGGGCTGATGATGTTATTTCGGTGGTAGAGCCTCCGATTGTGTCTGATAGTTCAGAATGTGGGGATGTATTCGGATCCGTGCTGGTATTGTCGGACTCCCCTTCCCATACCATGGATGGCTTGAAGAGCATTTCCAAGAATACGTTAGGTGGAACAAGGTCGCGTTTAGTGCCGATGCGGGCAAGGACATCTGCCGCTTGATTGTTTTCTCGAGCCAGATGGTGAAATTTGAGCCCCTCGAACCGAGATGACATTTTAAGGACAGCATTACGGTAGGCCGCCATTTTCGGATCCTTGGCATCAAAGTCTCTATTTATTTGTGATATTGCGAGGTTTGAATCCCCGCGCACCTCTAGGCGTTGAATGTCCATAGAGACTGCCATCCGAAGACCGTGCAGCAGAACCTCGTATTAGGCTGCATTGTTGGAGTCTGTGTATAATATTTGAAGGACTTATTGGACCATGTCTCCGGTGGGAGACGTCAGGACTACACCTGTTCCCAATCCGGCTAGCATTTTAGAGCAGTCAAATGCATGATCCAGTTAGAGTATGCGCCGTACTCTTTAGGGAGTTCGGCTTCCGTCCATTCGGCGACAAAGTCAGCTAATACTTGCGACTTGATAGCCCGCTGAGGCGTGTATATTATGTCGAATGGAAGGAGCTCAATGGCCCATTTGGCGATCCGGCCCGTGGCATCGCGGTTATTTATTATATCGTTTAGTGGTACTTCAGAGGCCACCATAATCGAAGACTCTTGAAAGTAGTTTTGTAGCTTTCGGGATGCCATGAAGACCGCGTATGCTATTTTTTGATAGTGTGGGTATCGGGATTTGCATGGGGTGAGGACCATGGATACGTAATAAACCGGCTTCTGTAGCGGGAATTTGTATCCTTCAACCTCTCGTTCGACAATGAGTACTGCGCTTACAACTTGATGTGTTGCAGCTATGTACAGCAGCATAGGTTCGCCGATATTTGGCGCTGTTAGGACTGGATTATTGGCCAATAAGGTCTTTATTTTATCGAGTCCGGCCGTGGCTGCTGTTGGAAATATGCCCTAGAGGCAATAATAAAATGATTATTATTATATTTCCTTGTTCATAATAATTGTCTGTTATTCATGCTATAATTGTGTTATCCGGAAATCGTAATACATGTGTGAATACATAGACCACAACATGTCCCTAGTAAGCCTCTAGTTGACTAGCTCGTTGATCAATAGATAGTCATGGTTTCCTGACTATGGACATTGGATGTCATTGATAACGGGATCACATCATTAGGAGAATGATGTGATGGACAAGACCCAATCCTAAGCATAGCACAAGATCGTGTAGTTCGTTTGCTAGAGCTTTTCCAATGTCAAGTATATTTTCCTTAGACCATGAGATCGTGTAACTCCCAGATACCGTAGGGGTGCTTTGGGTGTACCAAACGTCACAACGTAACTGGGTGACTATAAAGGTATACTACGGGTATCCCCGAAAGTATCTGTTGGGTTGACACGGATCGAGACTGGGATTTGTCACTCCGTATGACGGAGAGGTATCTCTGGGCCCACTCGGTAATGCATCATCATAATGAGCTCAAAGTGACCAAGTGTTTGGTCATGGGATCATGGATCACGGTATGAGTAAAATGACTTGCCGGTAACGAGATTGAACGAGGTATTGGGATACCGACGATCGAATCTCGGGCAAGTAGCGTACCGATTGAAAAAGGGAATTGTATACGGGGTTACTCGAATCCTTGACATTGTGGTTCATCCGATGAGATCATCGAGGAACATGTGGGAGCCAACATGGGTATCCAGATCCCGCTGTTGGTTATTGACCGGAGAGTCGTCTCGGTCATGTTTGCATGTCTCCCGAACCCGTAGGGTCTACACACTTAAGGTTCGGTGACACTAGGGTTGTAGAGATATTAGTATGCGGAAACCCGAAAGTTGTTCAGAGTCCTGGATGAGATCCCGGACGTCACGAGGAGTTCCGGAATGGTCCAGAGGTGAAGAATTATATATAAGAAGTCCAGTTTCGGCCACCGGGAAAGTTTCAGGGGTCACCGGTATTGTACCGGGACCACCGGAAGGGTCCCAGGGGTCCACCGGGTGGGGCCACCTATCCCGGAGGTCCACGTGGGATGAAAGGGGAAGGGAACCAGCCCCTGGTGGGCCGGTGTGCCCCCCTTGGGGATCCCCTGCGCCTAGGATTGGAAACCTTAGGGGTGGGGGGCGCCCCACTTGACTTTGGGGGCAAGTCCCCCCCTAGGCCGCCGCCCCCCCTTGGAGATGGGATCTCCAGGGCCAGCGCATCCCCTAGGCCCCCTATCTAAAGAGGGGGAAGGGAGGGTAGCCGCACCCTAGTCCCTGGCACCTCCCTCTCCCCCCCGTACCACCTCTCCCTCTCGCCGAGCTTGGCGAAGCCCTACCGAGATCACCGCTGCTTCCACCACCACGCCGTCGTGCTGCTGGATCTCCATCAACCTCTCCTTCGCCCTTGCTAGATCAAGAAGGAGGAGACGTCTTTCCCAACCGTACGTGTGTTGAACGCGGAGGTGCTGTCCGTTCAGCACTAGGATCATCGGCGATCTGGATCACGACGAGTATGACTCCCTCAACCCCGTTTTCTTGAACGCTTCTGCTCGCGGTCTACAAGGGTATGTAGATGCACTCCTCTCTCTCGTTGCTAGATTAACTCCATAGATTGATCTTGGTGAAGCGTAGAAATTTTTTATTTTCTGCAACGTTCCCCTTCAGTGGCATCATGAGCTAGGTCTATGCGTAGTTTCTTTGCACAAGTAGAACACAAATTTGTTGTGGGCGTAGATGTTGTCAATTTTCTTGCCACTACTAGTCTTATTTTGCTTCGGTGGCATCGTGGGATGAAGCGGCCTGGACCGACCTTACACGTACGCTTACGTGAGACAGGTTCCACCGATTGACAGGCACTAGTTGCATAAGGTGGCTAGCGGGTGTCTGTCTCTCCCACTTTAGTCGGAACGGATTCGATGAAAAGGGTCCTTATGAAGGGTAAATAGAAGTTGGCATATCACATTGTGGCTTTTATGTAGGTAAGAAACGTTCTTGATAGAACCCTATTGCAGCCACGTAAAACATGCAACAACAATTAGAGGACGTCTAACTTATTTTTGCAGCATATGCCTTGTGATGTGATATGGCCAAAAGTTGTGATGAATGATATATATGTGATGTATGAGATCATGTTCTTGTAATAGGAATCACGACTTGCATGTCGATGAGTATGACAACCGGCAGGAGCCATAGGAGTTGTCTTAATTATTGTATGACATGCGTGTCACTGATTAAACGCCATATAATTACTTTACTTTATTGCTAAACCATTAGCCATAGTAGTAGAAGTAATAGTTGGCGAGGAACTTCCTGGATACACAATGATGGAGATCATGATGATGGAGATCACGGTGTCATGCCGGTGACGAAGATGATCATGGCGCCCCAAAGATGGAGATCAAAGGAACTGTATGATATTGGCCATATCATGTCACTATTTGATTGCATGTGATGTTTATCATGTTTTTGCATCTTATTTGCTTAGAGCGACGGTAGTAAATAAGATGACCCCTCATAATAATTTCAAGAAAGTGTTCCCCCTAACTATGCGCCGTTGCGAAAGTTCGTTCTTTCGAAGCACCACGTGATGATCCATTGTGATAGATTCTAACGTTCACATACAACGGGTGTAAGAAAAATTTACACATGCATAAACACTTAAGTTAACTTGACGAGCCTAGCATGTACAGACATGGCCTCGGAACACAAGAGACCGAAAGGTTGAACATGAGTCATACTGAAGATACGATCAACATGGAGATGTTCACCGATGATGACTAGTCCGTCTCACGTGATGAACGGACACGGCCTACTTGACTCGGATTATGTATCAGTTAGATAACTAGAGGGATGTCTAATCTGAGTGGGAGTTCATTAAATAATTTGATTGGATGAACTTAATTATCATGAACTAAGTCTAAAAACCTTTGCAAAAATGTCTTGTAGATCAAATGGCCAACGCTCATGTCAACCTCAACTTCAATGCATTCCTAGAGAAAACCAAGCTGAAAGATGATGGAAGCAACTATTCGGACTGGGTCCAGAACCTGAGGATCATCCTCATAGCTGCCAAGAAAGCATATGTCCTAGAAGGACCGCTAGGTGAAGCACCCATCCCAGAGAACCAAGACGTTATGAATGCTTGGCAGTCACGCGCTTATGATTACTCCCTCGTTCAGTGCGGCATGCTTTACAGCTTAGAACCGGGGCTCCAAAAGCGTTTTGAGCAACACGGATCATATGAGATGTTTGAAGAGCTGAAAATGGTTTTCCAAGCTCATGCCCGGGTCGAGAGATATGAAGTCTCCAACAAGTTCTACAGTTGTAAGATGGAGGAAAATAGTTCTGTGAGTGAGCACATACTCAAAATGTCTGGGTTGCACAACCGCTTGTCCCAGCTGGACATTGACCTCCCGGACGAGGCGGTCCTTGACAGAATCCTTCGGTCGCTCCCACCTAGCTACAAGAGCTTTGTGATGAACTACAATATGCAGGGGATGGTGAAAACTATTCCTGAAGTATTTTCAATGCTGAAATCAGCGGAGGTAGAAATCAAAAAGGAGCATCAAGTGTTGATGGTCAATAAAACCACTAGTTTCAAGAAAGGCAAGGGTAAGAAGAACTTCAAGAAGGACAGCAAGGGAGTTGCCGCGCCCGGTAAACCATTTGTCGGGAAGAAGCCAAAGAATGGACCCAAGCCTGAGACTGAATGCTTTTATTGCAAAGGGAAGGGTCACTGGAAGCGGAACTGCCCCAAATACTTAGCGGACAAGAAGGCCGGCAACACTAAAGGTATATGTGATATACATGTAATTGATGTGTACCTTACCAGTACTCGTAGTAGCTCCTGGGTATTTGATACCAGTGCGATTGATCATATTTGTAACTCAAAGCATGAGCTGCGGAATAAGCGGAGACTGGCGAAGGATGAGGTGACAATGCGCGTCGGGAATGGTTCCAAGGTCGATGTGATCGCCGTCGGCACAGTACCTCTACATTTACCTACGGGATTAGTTTTAAACCTCAATAATTGTTATTTAGTGCCAGCTTTGAGCATGAACATTGTATCTGGATCTCGTTTAATATGAGATGGCTACTCATTTAAATCCGAGAATAATGGTTGTTCTATTTATATGAGAGATATGTTTTATGGTCATGCCCCGCTGGTCAATGGTTTATTCTTGATGAATCTCGAACGTGATGTTACACATATTCATAGTGTGAATACCAAAAGATGTAAGGTTGATAATGATAGTCCCACATACTTGTGGCACTGCCGCCTTGGTCACATTGGTGTCAAACGCAAGAAGAAGCTCCACGCTGATGGACTTTTAGAGTCTCTCGATTATGAATCATTTGACACATGCGAACCATGCCTCATGGGAAAAATGACCAAGACTCCGTTCTCCGGAACAATGGAGCGAGCAACCAACTTATTGCAAATCATACATACTGATGTGTGCGGTCCAATGAGCGTTGAGGCTCGCAGAGGCTATCGTTATGTTCTCACTCTCACTAATGACTTAAGTCGATATGGGTATGTCTACTTGATGACACAAAAGTCTAAGACCTTTGAAAAGTTCAAGGAATTTTAGAATGAGGTAGAGAATCAACGTGACCGAAAAATAAAGTTCTTATGATCAGATCGTGGAGGAGAATATTTAAGTCACGAATTTGGTACGCACTTAAGGAAATGGGTAATTGTTTCACAACTCACGCCGCCTGGAACACCTCAGCGTAACAGTGTGTCCGAACGTCGTAGTCGCGCTTTATTGGATATGGTGCGGTCTATGATGTCTCTTACTAATTTACCGCTATCATTTTGGGGATACGCTCTAGAGATAGCTACATTCACTTTAAATAGGGCACCGTCTAAATCCGTTGAGACGACGCCGTATGAATTATGGTTTGGGAAGAAACCTAAGCTGTCGTTTCTAAAAGTTTGGGAATGCGATGCTTATGTTAAGAAACTTCAACCTGAAAAGATCAAACCCAAGTCGGAAAAATGCGTCTTCATAGGATACCCTAAGGAAACCATTGGGTATACCTTCTACCTTAGATCCAAAGGCAAGATCTTTGTTGCCAAGAACGGGTCCTTTCTGGAGAAAGAGTTTCTCTCGAAAGAAGTAAGTGGGAGGAAAGTAGAACTCGATGAAGTACTACCTCTTGAACCGGAAAGTAGTGCAGCTCAGGAAAATGTTCCTGTGGTGCCTACACCGACTGGAGAGGAAATTAATGATGATGATCAAGGAACTTCGGATCAATTTGCTACTGAGCTTCGTAGGTCCACAAGGACACGCTCCACACCAGAGTGGTATGGCAACCCTGTCTTGGAAATCATGTTGTTAGACAACGGTGAACCTTCGAACTATGAAGCGATGGCAGGCCCAGATTCCAACAAATGGCTTGAAGCCATGCAATCCGAGATAGGATCCATGTATGAAAACAAAGTATGGACTTTGACAGACTTGCCCGATGATCGGCGAGCGATAGAAAATAAATGGATCTTTAAGAAGAAGACGGACGCGGATGGTAATGTTACCATCTATAAAGCTCGACTTGTCGCTATGGGTTATCGGCAAATTCAAGGGGTTGACTACGATGAGACTTTCTCTCCTGTAGCGAAGCTGAAGTCCGTCTGAATCATTTTAGCAATTGCCGCATACTATGATTATGAGATATGGCAAATGGACGTCAAAACGGCATTCCTTAACGTCTATCTTAAGGAAGAACTGTATATGATGCAGCAGGAAGGTTTTGTCGATCCTGAGAATGCTAACAAGGTATGCAAGCTCCAGCGATCCATTTATGGGCTGGTGCAATCATCTCAGAGTTGGAACATTCGCTTCGATGAGATGATCAAAGCGTTTGGGTTTATGCAGACTTATGGAGAAGCCTGCGTATACAAGAAAGTGAGTGGGAGCTCTGTAGCATTTCTCATATTATATGTAGATGACATACTTTTGATGGGAAATGATATAGAACTTTTGGACAACATTAAGGCCTACTTGAATAAGTGTTTTTCAATGAAGGACCTTGGAGAAGCTGCTTACATATTAGGCGTCAAGATCTATAGGGATAGATCGAGATGCCTCATAGGTCTTTCACAAAGCACACACCTTGATAAGATATTGAAGAAGTTCAATATGGATCAGTCTAAGAAAGGGTTCTTGCCTGTATTGCAAGGTGTGAGATTGATCTCGGCTCAATGCCCGACCACGGCAGAAGATATAGAAGAGATTAGTGTCATCCCCTATGCCTCAGCCATAGGGTCTATTATGTATGCCATGCTGTGTACCAGACCTGATGTAAACCTTGTCGTAAGTTTGGTAGGAAGGTACCAAAGTAATCCCGGCAAGGAACACTGGACAGCGGTCAAGAATATCCTGAAGTACCTCAAAAGGACTAAGGATATGTTTCTCGTTTATGGAGGTGACGAAGAGCTCATCGTAAAGGGTTACGTCGATGCTAGCTTCGACACAGATCTGGATGACTCAAAGTCACAAACCAGATACGTGTATATTTTGAATGGAGGGGCAGTAAGCTGGTGCAGTTGCAAGCAGAGCGTCATGGCGGGATCTACATGTGAAGCGGAGTACATGGCAGCCTCGGAGGCAGCACATGAAGCAATCTAGATGAAGGAGTTCATCACCGACCTAGGAGTCATACCCAATGCGTCGGGGCCAATCACCCTCTTCTGTGACAACACTGGAGCTATTGCCCTTGCCAAGGAGCCCAGGTTTCACAAGAAGACCAGGCACATCAAGCGTTGCTTCAACTCCATTCGTGAAAATGTTCAAGATGGAGACATAGATATGTGCAAAGTGCATACGGATCTGAATGTCGCAGATCCGTTGACTAGACCTCTTCCGCGAGCAAAACATGATCAACACCAGAACTCTATGGGTGTTCAATTCATCACAATGTAACTAGATTATTGACTCTAGTGCAAGTGGGAGACTGTTGGAAATATGCCCTAGAGGCAATAATAAAATGATTATTATTATATTTCCTTGTTCATAATAATTGTCTATTATTCATGCTATAATTGTGTTATCCGGAAATCATAATACATGCTTGAATACATAGACCAAAACATGTCCCTAGTAAGCCTCTAGTTGACTAGCTCGTTGATCAATAGATAGTCATGGTTTCCTGACTATGAACATTGGATGTCATTGATAATGGGATCACATCATTAGGAGAATGATGTGATGGACAAGACCCAATCCTAAGCATAGCACAAGATCGTGTAGTTCGTTTGCTAGAGCTTTTTCAATGTCAAGTATCTTTTCCTTAGACCATGAGATCGTGTAACTCCTGGATACCGTAGGGGTGCTTTGGGTGTACCAAACATCACAATGTAACTGGGTGACTATAAATTTATACTACGGGTATCCCCGAAAGTATCTGTTGGGTTGACACGGATCGAGACTGGGATTTGTCACTCCATATGACGGAGAGGTATCTCTGGGCCCACTCGCTAATGCATCATCATAATGAGCTCAAAGTGACCAAGTGTTTGGTCACGGGATCATGCATTCCGGTACGAGTAAAGTGACTTGCCGGTAATGATATTGAACGAGGTATTGGGATACCGACGATCAAATCTCGGGCAAGTAACGTACCGATTGACAAAGGGAATTGTATACGGGGTTACTAGAATCCTCGACATCATGGTTCATCCAATGAGATCATCGAGGAACATGTGGGAGCCAACATGGGTATCCAGATCCCGCTGTTCGTTATTGACTGGAGAGTCATCTCGGTCATGTCTGCATGTCTCCCGAACCCGTAGGGTCTACACACTTAAGGTTCAGTGATGGTAGGGTTGTAGAGATATTAGTATGCGGAAACCCGAAAGTTGCTCGGAGTCCCGGATGAGATCCCGGATGTCACGAGGAGTTCCAGAATGGTCCGGAGGTGAAGAATTATATATAGGAAGTCCAGTTTCGGCCACCGGGAAAGTTTCGGGGGTCACCGGTATTGTATCGGGACCACCGGAAGGTTCCCGGGGGTCCACCGGGTGGGGCCACCTATCCCGGAGGGACATGTGGGCTGAAAGGGGAAGGGAACCAGCCCCTAGTGGGCTGGTGGCCCCCCTTGGGCCTCCCCTGCGCCTAGGGTTGGAAACCCTAGGGGTGGGGGGGCGCCCCACTTGATTTGGGGGGCAAGTCCCTCCCCTAGGCCGCCGCCCCCCCTTGGAGATGGGATCTCTAGGCCCGGCGCACCCCCTAGGCCCCCTATATAAAGAGGGGGAGGGAGGGAAGCCGCACCCTAGTCCCTGGCGCCTCCCTCTCCCCCCGTACTACCTCTCCCTCTCGCTGAGCTTGGTGAAGCCCTGCCGAGATCACCGCTGCTTCCACCACCACGTTGTCGTGCTGCTGGATCTCCATCAACCTCTCCTTCCCCCTTGCTGGATCAAGAAGGAGGAGACGTCTTCCCCAACCGTACGTGTGTTGAACGGGGAGGTGCTGTCCGTTCAGCACTAGGATCATCGGCGATTTGGATCACAACGAGTACGACTCCCTCAACCCCGTTCTCTTGAACTTTTCCACTCGCGATCTACAAGGGTATGTAGATGCACTCCTCTCTCTCGTTGCTAGATGAACTCCATAGATTGATCTTGGTGAAGCATAATAATTTTTTATTTTCTGCAACGTTCCCCTTCAGCCGCGTTCGTCCACAAGAAGTGTTCGGTGCGCCGAAGAAGGCGGTAAAGAGGCAATGCCTTTTCTCCTAACCTGGAGATAAAGCGGCTCAAAGAAGCCAGGCATCCAGCTAGTTTCTGGATGTGTTTGAGGTTTGTTGGTATAGCCAACTGCGACAAAGCTCGGATTTTTGCCGGATTAGCTTCAATTCCTCTATTGGAAACGATGAAGCCCGGCAGTGAAAGTGCAACTATCCCGAGGTGGTTTTGGTAATTCATAACAACATATAGCTCATTGAGCTAATGCTATTCCAAGACATATATTTCAGGAAAGCTCAACGAATGGCATGGCATGGATGATGAAAGTGGATCCCTCAAAATATCAAGGACAAAGAATTGGCTCAAGCTCAAAAGCTCAAGACTCTTCATTTTATATTTCAGTGATCCAAGATCACATTGAGTCTATAGGAAAAGCCAATACTATCAAGGAGGGATGAGGTGTTGCTTAATGAGCCTCTTGCTTCATGTGCTTAGTGATATGCTCCAAAACCCTCAACTACTTTCTCACATCCACATATGACCTAAACCTAAAGCCAAAATCGGTCACACCGATTCTTTCTATCTGGCGCCACCGAGTTCATATGTCATAGCCACTGCCACAAACCCTAGGCAAATCGGTCTCACCGATAGGGGTCTTGGTCTCACCGAGATGGGATTGTAATCTCTCTGTTTCCCTTTGTAGCGTTTCGGTCTAACCGAAGTGAGCGATCGGTCCCACCGAGATTGCAATGTAAACTCTCTGTTTCCCTTTTGTAACATTTCGGTCTCACCGAGTTTGTGTAATCGGTCTCACCGAGATTACGTTATGCCCTAACCCTAACCATATCGGTCCTACCGAGTTGCATTTCGGTCCCACCGAAAATCCTAACGGTCACTAGGTTTACTAAATCGGTCTGACCGAGTTTGTTGTTTCGGTCCCACCGAGATTGGTAAATTGTGTGTAACGGTTAGATTTTGTGTGGAGGCTATATATACCCCTCCACCTCCTTTTCATTGGTGGAGAGAGCCATCAGAACAAACCTACACTTCCAACTTACCAGTTCTGAGAGAGAACCACCTACTCATGTATTGAGACCAAGATATTCCATTCCTACCATATGAATCTTGATCTCTAGCCTTCCCCAAGTTGCTTTCCACTCAAATCTTCTTTCCACCAGATCCAAATCCTATGAGAGAGAGTTGAGTGTTGGGGAGACTATCATTTGAAGCACAAGAGCAAGGAGTTCATCATCAACGCACCATTTGTTACTTCTTGGAGAGTGGTGTCTCCTAGATTGGCTAGGTGTCACTTGGGAGCCTCCGACAAAGATTGTGGAGTTGAACCAAGGAGTTTGTAAAGGCAAGGAGATCGCCTACTTCGTGAAGATCTACCGCTAGTGAGGCAAGTCCTTCGTGGGCGACGACCATGGTGGGATAGACAAGGTTGCTTCTTCCTGGACACTTCATGGGTGGAGCCCTCCGTGGACTCGCGCAACCGTTACCCTTCGTGGGTTGAAGTCTCCATCAATGTGGATGTACGATAGCACCACCTATTGGAACCACGCCAAAAACATCCGTGTCTCCAACTGCGTTTGAATCCTCCAAACCTTTCCCTTTACTTTCTTGCAAGTTGTATGCTTTAATTTCCGCTGCCTATATACTCTTTGCATGCTTTGCTTGATTTGTGTGATGATTGCTTGACTTGTCCAAAGTTGCTAAAATCTGTCAAACTCTAAAATTGGGAATAGGTTAAGTTTTTAATTGGTCAAGTAGCCTAATCACCCCCCTCTAGACATACTTCAAGGTCCTACAAGTGGTATCAGAGCTTTGGTCTCCATTTGCTTTGATTTCCATAGCTTTTGGTGGTCATAGCCTTGGTTTCACAACCTAGGAGAGGATGGCGTCTCGCGAGGGAAATTATCACCGTAGAGGTCCTTACTTTGATGGAACTAACTTTGCTAGTTGGAAGCATAAGATGAAAATGCATATTCTCGGACATACCCCCGCCGTTTGGGCTATTATTTGTATTGGCTTGCAAGGTGAATTCTTTGATGGGAGAGAGCCAAACCGTGAAGCTAATGCGGAAGAATTGAAGATGCTGCAATACAATGCTCAAGCTTGTGATATCATCTTCAACGGATTGTGCCCCGAGGAATTCAACAAAATCAGCCGTCTTGAGAATGCAAAGGAAATTTGGGACACTTTGATTGATATGCATGAAGGTACCGACTCCGTCAAGGAATCCAAGTTGGATGTGCTCCAAAGTCAGCTTGACAAGTTCAAAATGAAGGATGGTGAAGGTGTGGCTGAAATGTACTCTAGGCTTGCTCTTGTCACAAATGAGATTGTCGGCTTAGGGAGTGAAGAGATGACCGACAGATTCATCATCAAGAAGATCCTAACAGCATTGGATGGAAAATATGATACCATGTGCACATTGATTCAAATGTTGCCCAATTACAAGAATCTCAAGCCAACGGAGGTCATTGGTAGAATTGTTGCTCATGAGATGCCACTCAAGGATAAGGAGGAACTTCACAACAAGTCAAGTGGTGCTTACAAAGCCTCATGTGAAGCCCCCACATCATCAAGTGAGAAACAAACCTTCAATGAAGAATTGAGCTTAATGGTGAAGAATTTCAACTCTACAAGAGTAGAAGCAAAGAAAGAAGCTCTAAGTCAAGGTCCTACAATGACAAAAGATCTTCCAGTCGAGAGCGCAACTGCTACAATTGTGGGAGACCTAGACACTATTGCAATGAGTGTACGGCACCCTACAAAAGAAGAGAAGATTCTCCTAAAAGAAGAAGTAGAACAGAAGAATCACCACCAAGAGAGAGAAGGAGTAGAGATGATTGTTATGAACGAAGACCCTCACGGAGAAGCAAAGATTCGGAAAGGAAGGACAAGTCATCAAAGAGCTACACAAAACGAAGACATCAAGCTCATGTTGGTGAATGGGTATCCGGTTCCGACTCTGAACATCACTCCGAGAGAAGCTATCACTCCGACTCCACACATACTCAAGATGAAGGTGTTGCCGGTCTAGCACTTGTGTCAACCAACTCCTACGACATATTTGACTCACCAAATGAAGGAATTGGAAGATGCTTCATGGCCAAAGGTCCAAAGGTAACACATCCCGAGTATGTTGATTTCAATAGTGATGAAGATGACTTGTTGGGTGATGATAATTTACTTATTGACAACTCTAGTGATGAATACTATGATGAAATGTCAATTAATCATGCTAAACAAGATAAAACGAATAACAATGATAAGGAGAAGATTGAGCTTCTAACTAAAGAACTAAACACTCTTAAGTTAGCTCATGAAACTATCTTCGAAAATCATCGAGAACTTTTAAGGGATCATGAGAATTTACACTTTGAAAAGCTCAATCTTGACCAAGAGCATGAGTTCTTAAAGGCAATCAATTATGATCTTCGCAAGAAAAGTTCTTCTTATATTGCCAAGCGTTTACTCTTATCAACTTACATGCCTCAAGTCAAGTCTAGTAACAAGAACAAGAAAGATTCTTCCTCTAGTAGTAACAATAACAATGCTAAATCAAATATTGTTGCTTCAAATAGTTCTCTTGATTCCACTAATGATTCTCTTATCCAAGTTACACTTGAGCAAGAAAACAGCTTATTGAAGGGAATTATAGAGAAAGGTGTATACAAGAGCCTTGCCAGGAGTAAGCAATTCGAGGAAATTGTACGCAAGCAAGGAAGGCACCGGAAGAATCAAGGTGTTGGTTTTGAACGAAAGTTCAATGCCAATGGAGTTGAGTGGGAAGAAGATCAATACCCCAAGACGAAGTTTGTTCCTCAACAAGAGAAGTATGATCCTACTTCTTTCAAGGGAACACAAGCTCAAGATGATCTTACACCACAAGACCAAAAGGGCAAAGACAAGCTTCAAGAGGAGATTGATGCATTTGAAGAAGCACCTAAGGCCTTGGTCAAGTGGGTTCCCAGGACTACGTCAAGTTCTACTTCATCAAGTACAACTACAACTCCAAGGATTCCCATCAAGATGATGAGGATCCCGAAGAAGAAGAACTAGAGAGTTCTTGAGGGTGACTCCGCCAACATTCTTCACTCATATCTTTATGGCAAGAACAAGTGCAATCAACTTCCACATCTTGCACTAGTTTAAGGAGTCACAAACCCTCATGTTGGTAAGGCAAGGGACAAGGTAACCAAATGATTTCATGGACATCATCTTGTGTGTGCATCACTCTATGTCTATGGATATTCTTGTTTTGTTCCTTGTGGGACTAACCCGTGTAGGTATTGAAAGTGAAACTCACTCCAATGGATTGCTCCAAAATATCTACATCAACATTGAGCATCCACATCTTCAACACCAACATGAAGTCATCATCGACAAAACCCAAGGTTAGTTCATCCCTCTAAGGGGGGATCTCACATCTAGGGGGAGCTTAACTCTAAGAATTGAGTCAAAGCAACTCTAATGGTGTGAACACATCAATGCATTATGTAAAAGTGGTAACCCCAGTTGAGCTTAAACGATGAGTATGACCTATGATCAAATGTTCTCATTTGACTCCTAAGTCAATATACTCATATATAGATGACCTAGTCATCACCAATTGTTTGATAGATGCTAGAATTGGATGTGCATGCTTTGCCACATATTTCATTTGTCACTTTATTGTGTGAATATGTTGGTTGCATATTTTACTCATTCGAGGACATCCACTTGTTGTTTTGATTGATTGGTTTCCTTTCTTTGGCTAAGTGGATGGACAAGAATGCCTAAGAACCTTCTCTAGCTATCTATGCTTTTCTCGTATCAAACTCTATTCATGCTACATCACAAGATTTGATCAAGTCAGATTCAAACCACTCTGTGTGAGGAGCACTTGGAGTACCCGATTCGTCATAGACTTAAACTTCCAAAACTTCTTTGTGATTCTCGGTCTGACTGATTCCTCCATTTCGGTCCCACCGAGATCACTAAGTCGATCTAGGTTTTCAATCTTGGTGCAACCGATATGAACTTTTCGGTCACACCGAGTTGCTGTAACTGTTAACAGTTATGCATCTTGGTGCCACCGAGTTGTTCAACTCGGTCACACCGACAGTGTCGGGCTATATATAGTCACGGGCAAAAATTTGGAAATTACTCAAAACCCCTTCGCCCTCGCGTAGCTCTCTCTGCCTACTAGGTCTACGGATCGTCGACTTCGTCACCAGACGCCTCCTGTCGCTGGTCTCCGCTGCCGTCAACGGATTTCTTCTCCGCCGTTGCCGCCATAGCGAGTTCACCGCCGAACTAGGGTATGAACTCAATCACAGTGCTTTCCTCATCTGATTCTCAGCACATTGTGTTCGTAATGCATCTTGCCACGATTGAAACACTCCTATCCAGTCAATGTGATCCTTAGAATAGATGTGATTCGAAAATTTAGGGTTAGGTTTCTGCCGAAACCATCTCGGACCCACCGAGTTGAAAAACTCGGTCCCACTGATTTGGCTAACGCCATTGCACTAGTAAGTCTCGGTCTGACCTAGAATTACAAATCGGTGTGACCGATTTTAGAACTTTGTGAAACCCTAGCAGTCTCGGTGCCACCGAACTATGACTCGGTCTGACCAAGATCACTAGTTTAGGTTCCAAAACTGCTTCGGTGTCACCGAGTTTGAAAATCTATAGATCCAAAATGCTTTCTGTAGAAACTAAAACTAAGTTTTTAAATCATTCTTTTGCAAAAATCTCTGCATTTTGTGATGCTCATCCACTCTGTCTCAACTATAACTATTCACAAGGTCAGCAGTCAGTGATTTGCAGCATGTCAGACCATAGTGATAGTCAGAATAGGGAAGAAGAGCAGATTCACATGAGTGAGGGCACTAGTCCCTCAAGTACTTCAGATGAAGGGAGCAGAAGCACTCCAAGCAATTTGCCCAAAGCAGTCACAAGAGCTAGAAGTAAGAGAACCTTAGACTCAGAGGATGAGGACTATGTGGCAGCAGAAGATTAGGCTACTTCCAAGAAGGTAGTGCTCAAGAAGGTGCTCAGTTCAACTGCAGTAAAGCCGGGCATGAAGATCAAAACGCCAGCAGGAAGACAGCCAATGTCTAAAGCCAGAGGATCAACTCAAGTACCTGAGATGCCTGAAGAGCCAGCTGTAGAAGGAAATAAAAGGAAGGAAAGGGTCAAGAAGACCATGGCCAGAGTTGTTGGTCAACCTTCCATGATGGAAGAGGAAGAAGAGGTTGCTGCACCAGCACCAAAGGCACAGAAGCTTATGGGTGATGCAATAAAGTCAGGGGCTGCAACATCAAAGCCCAAAGAAGCACCCAAAGCTGCCTCCAAGCCCAAGATTTCACCAAAGAGAAATACCAGGAGTATACCAGCAGCTGAGAAGAACAAGGCCCCAATGCCTGAGATTGCTGTTGAGGAAGATGAAGAAGGGCAGGTCCTACGAAAGCTCAAACCCAAGATTCCAGACCACAATGATGCTCATCCTGTGGCTGAGAACATGAAGATCAGGAAAGACTCAGGGTTGAGGCTATGGAGATTGTCTGATCCATATGCCACCAGGAGAAGGATTGCTGTGGATTACAGGTTCCACACCAAGGAGCAGCAGGACTTCTATGAGACAATCTTGTTGGACAAGAAGCCTATAGTGTGTGATATGAGATGGGTCGACTGGACCTACATGAAGGAAAATGAAGAACACTATCCTGGAGTGCAAGACAGTTTCATTGCTTGTGGAGTTGCAGATTTTGTTGGGCAGAAGCTCACCAACTGGAATGATGAACTCATTATGCAATTCTACTCCACAGCACACTTCTATCCAGATGGCAGGATAGTTTGGATGTCTGAAGGAACAAGATATCAGTTAACCATAGAGGAATGGGCAAGTCTGATCAAAGCCCCAAAGGAGAGTGAAGATGATTTGGATGTATATGCCAAGAAGAAGATGGGACACAATTCTATGTCACATATGTACAAAGAGATCCCAGACAAAGCCCTTGAGACTTTCTCGTTTGGGTCAGTCCATTTTCTTCTGTCAGGGCTGCCTACGATCAACTGGATCTTAAGGCACACTCTTTTGCCCAAATCAGGTGACCACAACATGATAAGAGGGCATGCAATTAACATGCTTCACATTTTTGATGTGCCCCAGAAATTCAAGGTCATGAGCCTTATGGTAGAAACCATTAAGAGGACTGCAGCAGATCAGAAGAGAAGTTGTGGATATGACCCATAGATTCAGGAGTTGATTAACTCAAAGATGGGCACAGGAAAGTATCAATTGGATAAGGAACATTTTCCTCTCTATCCAGACTTTGAGGACAATCAAGTTGTCATGAATGAGAATGATCCATCATCAGTGCAAGCTCAAGAGAAGAAGGAGAAAGCAAGGAAAGAGAAGGCTGCCAAGATGCCAACTCAAGAGGAGGCATCTGAGTATTTCTTGAAGAACAAACAGGAGCAGCTTGGTTACTTGATAGCATCAACACTGAGGATTGAGAAGGGGTTGGCCACCCTAACTCAAAACCAGGAGAGCCTGGAAAGGATCATGGAACAAAAATTCTATGATCTTGATGTCAAAGTAACTGAGATCCAGTCAGTTGTGGAGCAGCTGCAGGATGACATGCAGGAGAGGAAGGGCAAGACAACCACAGATGCATTTGCTAGAGTGCCTAGAGCTCAGAGGTCAGCTGCAGTACCTGTGACAGACACAAGAGCTACATCATCTGCACCAGTTACAGCTCCTATAGCTCCAGGGCAACCAGCTCAAGCACCAACTCCTCCATCTCCCTCTACATCAACTGAAGTCTTCGTCCAAGGAGCCATCTCTACACCACCAACTAAAGACCAAGCCTGAGATCTAGCACTATGCATTTTCTATGAACTTTTTGGTAACTTGTTGCCAAAGGGGGAGAAAAATGTATAGATCATAGGCTTCGAGAGAGAGATTTGCTGTTTTTTGTTCTCTCTTGTCTTCTTGGTTGAACTTGTTTGCTTTTGATTGCTTGAGATACTATGCATTACCTGTGAGACATTGATGATCATGTGTTTGATCATAAGCTACACTTATGCTTGATTATATGATATTATCTTACCTATCCCTATATGATCATTCACTTTGCTTGGTGATGAGTGCATGTATTCAATCTTTATTATTTTGAGCGCTCCACCAAGATGTATGTGACATGGAAGAGTAACCCATGAGCTTAATTCCTTGTGCATTTGCAGTCCAAAGCAAATCTTAAAATATGCACAAATTTAGGGGGAGCTCTTGCTTATCACATACTTCTCAAAGCGACGATGTTTTTCAATCTTATTATCATTTGTCAAAGCTTTGATCTATATGTTGTCATCAATTACCAAAAAGGGGGAGATTCAAAGTGCAACTATCCCTAGGTGGTTTTGGTAATTCATAACAACATATAGCTCATTGAGCTAATGCTATTCCAAGACATATATTTCAGGAAAGCTCAATGAATGGCATGGCATGGATGATGAAAGTGGATCCCTCAAAATATCAAGGACAAAGAATTGGCTCAAGATCAAAACCTCAAGACTCTTCATTTTATATTTCAGTGATCCAAGATCACATTGAGTCTATAGGAAAATCCAATACTATCAAGGAGGGATGAGGTGTTGCTTAATGAGCCTCTTGCTTCATGTGCTTAGTGATATGCTCCAAAACCCTCAACTACTTTCTCACATCCACATATGACCTAAACCTAAAGCCAAAATCGGTCACACCGATTCTTTCTATCCGGCGCCACCGAGTTCAAATGTCATAGCCACTGCCACAAACCCTAGGCAAATCGGTCTCACCGATAGGGATCTCGGTCTCACCGAGATGGGATTGTAATCTCTCTATTTCCCTTCGTAACGTTTCGGTCTAACCGAAGTGAGCGATCGGTCCCACCGAGATTGCAATGTAAACTCTCTGTTTCCCTTTTGTAACATTTCGGTCTCACCGAAAAGAGCAAATCGGTCCCACCGAGTTTACCTGACCAATTCTCTGGTTAGCTAATTACCAAAATCGGTCTCACCGAGTTTGTGTCATCGGTCTCACCGAGATTACGTTATGCCCTAACCCTAACCATATCGGTTCTACCGAGTTGCATTTTGGTCCCACCGAAAATCCTAACGGTCACTAAGTTTACTAAATCGGTCTGACCGAGTTTGTTGATTTGGTCCTACCGAGATTGGTAAATTGTGTGTAACGGTTAGATTTTGTGTGGAGGCTATATATACCCCTCCACCTCCTCTTCATTCGTGGAGAGAGCCATCAGAACAAACCTACACTTCCAACTTACCAGTTCTGAGAGAGAACCACCTACTCATGTGTTGAGACCAAAATATTCCATTCCTACCATATGAATCTTGATCTCTAGCCTTCCCCAAGTTGCTTTCCACTCAAATCTTCTTTCCATCAGATCCAAATCCTATGAGAGAGAGTTGAGTGTTGGGGAGACTATCATTTGAAGCACAAGAGCAAGGAGTTCATCATCAACGCACCATTTGTTACTTCTTGGAGAGTGGTGTCTCCTAGATTGGCTAGGTGTCACTTGGGAGCCTCCGACAAAGACTGTGGAGTTGAACCAAGGAGTTTGTAAGGGCAAGGAGATCGCCTACTTCGTGAAGATCTACCACTAGTGAGGCAAGTCCTTCGTGGGCGACGGCTATGGTGGGATAGACAAGGTTGCTTCTTCGTGGACCCTTCGTGGGTGGAGCCCTCCGTGGACTCGCGCAACCGTTACCCTTCGTGGGTTGAAGTCTCCATCAACGTGGATGTACGATAGCACCACCTATCGGAACCACGCTAAAAACATCTGTGTCTCCAACTGCGTTTGAATCCTCCAAACCCTTCCCTTTACTTTCTTGCAAGTTGTATGCTTTAATTTCCGCTGCCTATATACTCTTTGCATGCTTGCTTGATTTGTGTGATGATTGCTTGACTTGTCCAAAGTTGCTAAAATCTGTCAAACTATAAAATTGGGAAAAGGTTAAGTTTTTAATTGGTCAAGTAGTCTAATCACCCCCGCCCCCCTCTAGACATACTTCAAGGTCCTACAGGCAGTTTTCCAGAGGGGACGCTGAAAACGCATTTCTCCGGATTCAGCTTGATGTCGTATGTTCGTAGGTTGTCAAACGTAAGCCTCAAGTCATCTATTAGGGTTTCGACGTGTCTTGTTTTTATGACTACGTCGTCCACGTATGCCTCCACTGTTTTGTCGATTTGCTTTTCCAAGCATGTTTGAATCATGCGTTGGTAGGTTGCTCCGGCATTCTTGAGCCCGAAAGGCATAGTGTTGAAGCAGAAAGGGCCATATGGTGTTATGAAAGCTGTTGCATCTTGGTCGGACTCTGCCATCTTTATTTGATGGTATCCAGAGTATTCGTCGAGGAGTGTCCCGCTGTGGCATCGATGATTTGATCAATGCGAGGGAGGGGAAAGGGATCCTTGGGGCAAGCCTTGTTGAGGTCTTTGAAGTCGACGCACAGGCGCTAGGATTTGTCCTTCTTTGGTACCATTACCAAGTTCGCCAGCCAATCCGGATGTTTGATATCTCTGATGAATCCGGCCTCGAGTAGCTTGGCTAGCTCCTCCCCCATGGCTTGTCGTTTGGGCTCTGAAAATTGCCTTAGGGTCTGTTTGACAGGTCTGTATCCCTTTAGTATGTTAAGGCTGTGTTCGGCCAATTCGCGCGGGATGCCCGTCATGTCCGATGGGTGCCAGGCGAAAATGTCCCAATTCTCGCGTAAGAAGTCTCGCAGTGCGGCGTCCATAGTGGGGCTTAACTGTGTCCCGATGGAGGCTGTCTTTGTGGGGTCCGTAGGGTGGACTTGGAATATGACTATCTCATCTGCGGGTTTAAATGAGGTGGACTTGGGACGTTTGTCCAGTATCACGTCGTCCCTGTCCATGGTGGCGTGCAGCGTTGTTAATTGTTCTGCTGCTAGGGCTTCGGACAGTGCTTCCAAGGCTAGTGTTGCGGTTTTGTTTTCGGCGCGGAGTGCGATGTCTGGATCACTAGCTAGAGTGATGATTCCATTGGGTCCGGGCATTTTAGCTTCATGTACCCGTAATGGGGTATAACTTGAAAGCTTGCGAATGTGTCCCGCCCTAGAAGGGCATGGTATCCGTTGCTGAAAGGGGCCACTTGGAATACGATTTCTTTGGACCTGTAATTCTCTGGGGTGCCGAATACCACATCGAGTGTGATTTTCCCCGCACACCGTGCCTCCCAACTAGGAATAATTCCCCTGAAGGATGTGCCGCTTTGCTCAATGTGGCCTTTGTCAATTTCCAACTTGTTGAGTGTTTCTTCATAGACCAGGTTTAATCCGCTTCCGCCGTCCATGAGCACTTTAGTGAGCCGAAAGCTGTCCACTATTGGGCTAAGGACCAAAGCGGTTGGTGCCCAGACGGTCTGGAATTGGGGTTCGTCACTCGCATTGAAAGTTATAGCAGTGTCGTTCCACGGATTTACTTTTGCCACATGGTAGATTTCGGCAGAGCTTCGATGAGCTCGCTTGCGCCTATTGTTTGAGGTGAAAGTCTCGAAGACTGTTAGTACCGTATTGTGTTCTTTGGAGGGATGTTGTTCGGCTTCATGATTCTCGAGGAGATCCTCGCCACTTTTGTCTACCTGCCGGAGTATCCAACATGCCCTAAGGCTATGGGTTGGTGTTGCATTCGGCGTACTGTGAAGCTTACATGGCCTATTAAGCCACCCTTCCAATAGGGTTCCACGCCCTGGGGAGGGTTTTGGTTTCTTGGGAATTGAATTGGTCGACTTACAAGAGTTCGGCCGTTTAGTTCGGACCAAGGTTCTCGTGAGGGCCGTACTATCCCAAAATTATGTTTGGGTCTTCCAGGTGCTTTCCATCGCACAGTACTTCTGTACTATGGTCGCTAAGTCCGCGAAGTGTACTTTGTCACGGCGGCTTATAGAATTAAGGAGTCCTTTGTTCATGCAGTTTTTGCAGAAAAGTGAGACTACGTCCTCCTCGTGGCAGTCCTCGACCTTGTTAAGCGCAAGGAGGAATCTGGCCCAGTAACGGTGTATCGTCTCTAGGGGCTCTTGCCTGATGCGGGAGAGTCGGTTTAAGTCCGAGCGAGTGTCGTTGTTTGAATCCGGATTTCGATCCGATCTGACACCCTGGGGCACGGAAGGTTCCGAGCCCGACAGTTCGGGGTCCGGAGCATCACCCGATCTCTTTGGCCCGATGCTCGACTCTAAGTCTGGGACTCGGGTCACGTCTTCCTTTGAGTAGGTGTTCGGCTTACTGAGTTTGGTGATCCGGACATAATTCGTCCTCAAAGTTGAGGGGTGACCCATGTGTGGTTCCTCCACTACCGCTATCTCATGGGTGGCCGGCGGGGATCTAATGTCCCTCTGGTCAGGTTTAAGCCCAATCCGGTCATAGTCTGTAGCAACTCCCAAAGCAGCGTTGCGATCCAAGAGCTCATTAAGAGAGGAGAGCTCGACCAGATCCATCTTTTCGGCAAGCTCCGAATTGATGCGGAGGTTGTGCGTGACGACCCAAGAGGCCATCGTTGGCGTGACAGCCAATGGGGCGGCCATGGTGAAGCCGCCAAGTCGGAGAGTTTGGCCTACAGCCAGCGTTCCCCCAGAGGTGATGTCGTCCTTGAAAACGAGACAAGCCATCGAGCCTTTGAAGCGATGACACAGAGGAACTCTCAATGAAAGTTCCAATGTCAGTGTCAAAACCGGCGGATCTCGGGTAGGGGGTCCCGATCTGTGCGTCTTAGGCTGATGGTAATAGGAAGCAAGGGACACAATGTTTACCCAGGTTCGGGCCCTCTCGATGGAGGTAAAACCCTACTTCCTGCTTGATTAATATTGAAGAAGAGTAGTACAAGAGTAGATCTACCACGAGATCGTAGAGGCTAAACCCTAAGAGCTAGCCTATGATGGTATGATTGTAATTGTGATCGGACTTCTAAGGACCATCCTCTCCGGTTTATATAGACACCGGAGAGGGCTAGGGTTTACATGGAGTCGGTTACAAGGAAGGAAATATAATATCCGGATCACCAAGCTTGTCTTCCACGCAAAGGAGAGTCCCATCCGGACATGGGCCGAAGTCTTGAGTCTTATATCTTCACGCTTCAATAGTCCGGACGATGTATATATTCCGGCTCTCCGGATACCCCCTAATCCAGGACTCCCTCAGCGGGTCAAATTCCTATTTCCAAGGTTCCCAGGGCAACCAAGGGGGATACAACCAACAGTCTAGCCTGGGCGGTCAGCAACAGCAGCAAGGTGGATACTAGAGTCATCCAAAGCAGCTGAACGGTGGGCAGTATCATGTGTTTACCACCAATTTATGTAAAGGAGACCAGAAGCTTCATAAGAGGGCTCTGAATACGGTTGAGCCGGCAATTCCTCCTTATTTGAGGTGGTCTGAGCAGCCTATCATATGGAGTAGAGAGGATCACCCTCCCCGGGTTGACAATCCAGGTCACTTAGCCCTGGTGGTGGCCCCTCATGTGGGTGGATACAAATTCACTGAAGTACTCATTGATGGAGGCAGCAGCATCAATATCCTCTACTATGAGACCTTCCGTCGCATGGGGTTAACTGATAAGAACCTTAAGCAGTCCAACACTATTTTTCATGGAGTTGTACCCGGTAAGTCGGCGTATCCAATCGGCAAGATCGAATTGGAGGTAGCCTTTGGGGATGAATATGACTCCAGAGCTGAGAAATTGACGTCTAAAGTTGCCAAGATCAAAAGCCCGTATCATGCTCTGTTCGGGCGGCCGGCTTACGCCAAATTCATGGCCCGGCCATGTTATGTGTACTTGCAGCTCAAGATGCCGGGTCATAAGGGAACCATTACGGTTCACGGAAGCCGGAAGGTGACCTTGGAGTGTGAAGAAGGTGATGCGGCTTATGCAGAATTGGTGTGTGCAGCAGAAGAGTTAAAATACTACAAGGACAATGTTGACCCAGCAGACATGACGTCTCTAAAGAAGCCAACCACAGAGCATGAGCTGGTCATGAAGTTTAAGTCAGCAGATGATACCAAGCTCGTTGATTTTGTGCCTGGTGACTCTTCTAAGCAGTTCAGTATCAGTGCTAATTTGGATCCCAAATAGGAAAGCACGCTCATCGAGTTCATCCGTGAGAACCGGGACATCTTTGCATGGAAACCTTCTGACATGCCGGGTGTACCGAGATAACTCGATGAGCACACTCTTAACATTGATCCTAAGTTTAAGATGGTCAAGCAGTTTCTTCGGTGGTTTAACTAAGAGAGGCAGAAGGCCATTGGTGAAGAAGTAGCCCGGCTCTTGGCAGCAGGGTTTATCATCGAAGTCTTCCATCCAGAGTGATTGGCTAACCCAGTGCTTGTGCTTAAGAAAAATGGCACTTGGCGTATGTGTGTGGATTATACGGACTTAAACAAGGCTTGTCCAGCTGATCCTTTTGCTCTCCCTCATATTGATCAAATCATTGATGCTATGGCGGGTTGTTAGCGTTTGAGCTTTTTGGATGCTTACTCTGGTTATCATCAGATCAAGATGGCGGTTAAAGATCAGGAGAAGACGGCATTCATTACTCCGTTTGGAGCTTTCTGCTATGTTTCAATGCCTTTTGGGCTTAAGAGTGCCCAGGCGAGTTACCAGCGATGTGTGCAGAATTGTCTTCATAATCAAATTGGGCGCAATGTTCATGCTTATGTGGATGACATAGTGGTTAAATCCAGAGAGAAGGACACCTTGATTGACGATCTCAAGGAAACCTTTGACAATCTTTGGGTTTACAAGATGATGCTTAACCCGGCCAAGTGTGTTTTTGATGTGCCTGCAGGCAAGCTTTTGGGTTTTCTGGTTTCTAACAGAGGCATCGAGGCTAACCCGGAGAAGATTAAAGCCATCACTTCTCTAGCCAAACCAGCATGTATCAATGATGTTCAACGTTTGGTGGGTCGTATCGCTGCCCTAAGCCGGTTCATAAGCCGGTTAGGAGAGAAGGCCCTGCCACTATATCAAATGATGAAAAAGACAGATAGCTTTATCTGGAGCGACACTGCAAATGCTACTTTTGAAGATCTGAAGAGGCAGTTAGCTGAGCCGTCGGTTCTTGCTGCTCCCATTGACAAGGAGCCCTTATTATTATACGTAGCTGCTAACGCACGTGCGGTCAGCGTGGCCATTATGGTGGAGCGCAAGGAGGCTGGCAAGGAACATCTGGTTCAACGGTCGGTTTACTATATAAGTGAGGTTCTGATTGAGTCCAAGCAGCGTTATCCACATTGGCAGAAGCTCATCTACGGGGTGTTCATGGCAAGCCAAAAGCTTAAGCAATATTTCCTGGGCCACCCCATCACTGTGGTTAGTTCTGCCCCTTTAGGGGATATCATTCAAAACAGGGAGGCTACAGGGCGAGTTGCCAAGTGGTCCATTGAGCTTGGGCCTCACGGCTTAAAATATGTTCCACGCATAGCTATTAAGTCCCAAGAGCTGGTTGCTTTCATCAACGATTGGATAGAGCTGCAGATGCCTGAAGATAAACCGGACAACACATATTGGACAATTCATTTTGACGGGTCCAGGCAATTGGAAGGCTCGGGAGCTGGAGTTGTTTTGACTTCCCCTCGAGGTGATAAATTTCGCTATGTGCTCTGGTTGATGTTTCCTTGTACTAACAACGCAGCCGAATATGAAGCCTTACTCCATGGTCTTCGGATGGCTAAGGAAATGAATCTCATCCGGGTACAGTGCTTCGGCGACTCAGATCTGGTAGCTCAGCAGGTATCAGGCAAGTGGGATTCTAAGGATCCTCTCATGGCGGCTTATCGCCGTGAAGTTGATGCAATTGCGGGATACTTCAAGGGCTATCAGTACAAAAAAAAGACACATCCGTGACATTTTGGGCCAAACGAATTTTTTTCTGTCATACATATGACACTTCTATGACGATAATTGTGACAAAACCCGATATCATCATAGATGTGGTGGGCTCCTACTTCTATGACAAAAACTCATGACAGAAAATGGGCTTTTCTTCCTGGGCGGGCCGGAGACGCAGCTGCATGACATTCTTTGGGCCATCCATGACAGAAAAAACCATGGTAGAAGCGAGGGTGAGGAAAATTTCAGGGAGTTCCCGGTTACGGTGGGAGGTCGGGGGGCCGAGCGATGCGCGTTTCTCTCGTACACGTACGCACGTGTGTGCGAGGCGTTGGCTCTAACTGAACCCGAGCGAGGCGTTAGGCTCTAACTGAACCCAAGCGATTGCACTGTAGGCTATGCGTTACTGAACCCGAGCGATCGATCGATGGCTGTTAACTGAACCCGATTGAGCGATTCCTTCGCTACTGCTGCTAACTGAAGCCGATCGATTAGATGAACAGTGAGTGTTGCAGGGGGGTTGGATGAACAGTGAGCGGTGGCATTGCCTCTGGATGAACAGGACCCCGTGGTGTGGAGGGCTGGATGAACAGTAGATGGTGGAGGGGTGGATGAACAGGACCTCGTGGTGTGGAGGGCTGGATGAACA
>NC_041385.1:697461710-697462581 GCF_002162155.2 Triticum dicoccoides | reverse complement strand
AGGACCCCCATTTCGACCATAGCGCTCCAACACAAGTCTGTTTCATCCGTTTTGCAGTACGCCACACCCCTCCCGATCAACAGGACCCCCGTTTCGACCGTAGGAGGTCCGTTTCCTCCGTTTTGCGGTACGCCACACCCCTCCCGATCAATAGGACCCCCGTTTCGATCGTAGGAGGTCTGTTTCCTCCGTTTTGCAGTACGGCAGACCCCTCCCGATGAACAGGATCCCATTTCGAACGTGGCTGGTCGAACACAAGTCCGTTTCCTCCGTTCTACGGTACGCCAGGCCTTGTTTCCATCGCCTGTTCCGTCCAAGCCCTCCCGATGAACACGACCACGCATTCCGTTCCGACCCAGCCGGTTGGCTCCCCATGAACACGACGACGACGCTGTTTCTCTGTTCCGACCCAGCCAATGTACACGAGCCCTGGTCGCACATATATATGCGCGAGTAGGCGTTTGAGACCCTGCCCATATGTACACATACGTGGCTGTATATTCTTTCTTGCACCCTGGCCGCTATACGTATGTGTACATGCTATGTGCGCGCCTCTACTATGACACGTGCGCGCCTCTACTACGACACGTGCGCGCCTCTACATCGACCAGTATATATGTACGTACACGTTCGCAACCAAAATGACAACGCTACTTACACTTCGACCAGGTGGGTCCCGACTATCAGGCACTTCCTTGCGTGCGAAGATGTAGCTGGTGGGTCCCAGCAGTCAGGGGGGTGAATCGTTTTTTTGGATGCACTTCCTTGCATGCTAAGATGTAGCTGGTGGGTCCCAACAGTCAGGGGGGCGAATCATTTTTTTTACCTGGACGCACTTCCTTGCGTAAGAAGATGTAGCTGGTGGGTCCTA
>NC_041385.1:697441744-697461341 GCF_002162155.2 Triticum dicoccoides | reverse complement strand
GCAAAGATGTAGCTGGTGGGTCCCGGCAGTCAGGGGGGCGAATCGTTTTTTTTCAGACGCACTTCCTTGCGTCCGAAGATGTAGCTCGTGGGTCCCAGCAGTCAGGGGGGTGAATCATTTTTTTTGCCCGGACGCACTTCCTTCCTGCGAAGATGTAGCTGGTCGGTCCCAGCAGTCAGGGGGAAATGTTTTTTTCGCGAAATATAGTGGCCCATTCGGTGGGTCCCAGCTGTCAGGTGGAGGAATAATTATTTTCCGCGTAATAAGGAGGCACTTCCTTACTGCGGCCGTGGACCCAGCTGTCAGCCTCTCCACGTACAGTCCATGTCCGATGGAAGTCATTCCTTGACCATGTTGACCATGGCACGCCGAGAGCACCAGGGCGGTGGACGACGGCGAGGCCTAGGAAGGGGACGATGGGGAGCCGGGGAAGACGCGGCAGTGGAAGCCCGCGCGGAGAGGAGTATGAGGGTTCACTGGTTCCGCTGCGGTGTGAGGCTGCCGTCGCCGCAGGGCCTGGCCAACGGTGGGAATAGTAGGGGGCGGTGAGGCCTCCGCGGCAGCACAGTCGGCCACGGGAGGCAGGACCATGCGGCACGACCGGCACGACCAGAGGGTGAAGAAGCACTACGGCCGTTGGATGGACATCGTACGGTCACTGGAGCTAGAATCGTTCATATTGAAGAAGTAGCATGGCCATTGGATTAACATCCAACAATCACTGCTGCTAGAATCATTTGTGGACTAAGTTGACAAAGCCAAAGTACACGTCAACCTAGTAGACCCACAAGTCAGCCTCCAAATCTGGCCCAAACAGCATACAACCCGAAATTTCTAGCCAGATTCAAATTAATTTTAAATCTAAATATACCTTAATTTAAATTCAATGAAATTTTACCCGCACAAAAACAATGAAATTTAAAATATCAAAATCTGAAAGAAAACAATATTTTGGAACTAATTGCCTGTTTGCTATATTTTTTCATTTTACAGCCCATTTATTATTACTTATAACCCATTTCTTATTACTTATAGCCCATTTTCTTGGCAAAATGCATCCGTCCTCGTCTTGAAAGATTTCCGGCCCAACAGGGCGTAGAAAAGCAAGTAGGCCTATGTTGGTTATTCTGCAAAAAACAAAATAGCTGGCTAGGCATTTTTCAGAATGAAAAAAACAAACTGGGCTGGTCATGTGCTAAACATATGAAATAAAAGCCTGGGCTAGATGGGCCACAGGTCCCGCACAACCCAGTTGATACCCTTCTCCGTCCTGAAAAAACAAAATTACTGCGCGCGCTGTTGGGTCCCTACTGTTATCCTCACCATGTACAGTCATCTCCTTATTCCTCTCGGTTGTTGACCATGTTGACAACACCGGAGGGCGGTGCCACGGCGAGCAAACCAAGGCGGAGGACGATGGTGAGGCCTCGGACGGGAACGAACAGGAGCCGGGGAAGATCACAACCAGCCGTGGGAGGCGGGAGCAGGCGGTCCCGCCGGCGCTGGTTTGGCTTTGGCAGCTCGAGGAAGAAGAGACTGAAGAAACACGACAGAGGTTTAATGTAAATCCAACGGTCAAGGTTGGCACAATCGTTTGTTGACTAAGCAGACACCAAGTAGCATACTTTTTTATATATAGGAAGAAAACTGCAAGGAAAATGCGTTCGTCTGCCGTCCTTCTCATAGGGAACGTTCGCGACATAAGTGACTAGCACCCTTGGTTTTCAACCGAGAGGTCTTGGGTTCGAGTCCCATGAACTCTCAATTTTGTCCTCCTTCCTTCCTCGCAAAAAAGGGAAATAAAATCAAAGACTTGGGAAGGCATACCGGACAAGCTAGTGTACCAGTAAAGAGACATTGCCGAGTTTTAGAAAAAAGAGAGACGTGCTCCTGTAGCTGGTTCGAATCCAAACCTAGACTATGACTATATATGGTGCTATGATACTCTGCAAGTAATGAAACTGACATATCCAACGTTCACTTCTCCTCTTCTCTACTTACCCTGCCTAGCATCAGAAGCTCTGGCCGCAGCAACCATGTCCACTGGCTGCTCGTCCACCTGCTCTTCAGCAGGCAACAACCAAATATCTGCCAAGTCGCCACCCGTACCATCGCCTGTGGGTCTCATCACACCCCCACTGTCACGCGCACCGCAGCCGATTGCTCATCGCAACCCGCTGCCGTTGGTGTGGTGTCATTGCTACAAATCACGCAGAGTCATTCGTCGCGTCTCAACCACAATCCTCAACCCTGGCCGAGTCTTCTACAAATGCCCGAATCATGGGGTAATAATATGTTGAAGTGTTGTTCTGCTTCTTTCAGTTGCTGATTTTTTTAATAGTTTGGTTGATGATCTTCCAATTTGATTCGTGCAGAAAAGGGAAGATTCGTGTGATTTGTATTTCTGGGAAGTTGTCGATGTGGGGGAATGCAACTACGCTGATTATTTGGTTAGCCGAGGAATCCCAATACCAGCAGGTTGGGGTATTGGACAAGTAACTGAAGGAACGGCAGAAGAGTAAGATGTAGAGCAGAAGGTTAAATATGCAGTTCCTCTGATCATGGCCAAGTGATAGCTGCTGAACGGCCTTGACAACAATGAGGAGATGAAAGAGCTTGTGAATATAATGGGCAAAATCGATGTGCTCTGTAGGATGATTGTCTCTTTATTTGCAGTGTATGTAGCACCCATGATGTATTCAGTGGCTATGACATGAGCACTTTGCTAAAACTAGTAATGAATGAAACCTGTGTAGCAGGTTGGGTGTAGTGTTGTGAACATCTAATGATTTCTATTAACGGAAATTAGGGGTATCCCCTTTTGCTCATAAATAAATAAATAGCAGAGGCCCAGTTGGGTCAGCTTTGTTCTCATTCGAAGACGTCGAGCAAATTGTAGTCCAATAGCAAACTATGTCATCAAATTCAAGTTTCACAGCCAAATATGAGTACAACTAAACAACAATGTCATCATGTTTTAGTTGTCATACAATCACCAAACACAAATCAGCATACATAACAAGTGATGTTCTCACAGCAAAATACTAAACAACATGTTCATCAGGTTTCAGTTGTCATACCAAACACAATTTCACATAGTAGATAAAAAAACGTCTTCTGACAGGCAAATATGACAAAAGCAATGTAATCATCATCCGCAGCAGCAGCGTCAACATCTTCGCCATGTGTATCAGTCTGAATTGTAATTCCCCACGGTGTCATCTTCTTCTTCGTCCTCAACGTCCTCGAACATTGGCTTCTTCTTGATCAACTCTTGTATGTCCACAGCACGACAGGCAATCTTTTGGCTCGTCATTGATGTGATTGTTCTCAAAGATATTAGGAACATCTGTGTTATCTTGTACATCAGGAGCAGTGTAAGCATCATCTTGTTGTGCAACTTCATTAAACGAATTCCTTTGCTCAAACTTTGCAATACTCTCCAGTCATCGCTACGTGCAAATGTGTCTTCCAAGAAAAATATCATGTTGCTTGATTTGCCAAAATAAAAGGCTCGTTGGTCTGGTACGCCGCCTTGACATTGATGGATTTGAAATAATCATCAGCTCTGGGTTTTGCGATCCTGGAAAACAGGTTATGCCAATGACAGCACAAGAGAACCACACACCGATGATCCTCGAAATTGGAGATATACTGCAACTGAACAATGTCTGTTATGTTAGCATACATTTCAGTTGTCTCTTTGTCATACGTATCCGTGCTCATGATGGCACTGTTTTGTGTCTTCCTGCCTTCGTCTCGTGCAAGGTTGTTGTAGCGCACATCTCCAACAACGCAAGATTCATAATGTCTTACCCGAGTATCAGGACCCATTGCTAGTGAGTAAAGGGCATCATCAACTGCCTGCCCATTCTCCCGCATCTTCTTAACCTGTGGTTAAAAATAGACGCGCTGATCATCTTATGTACTAAATATATTAAAAAAATTAACAGTGCACTTCAAAAGCTTACATGGTTCTTGAACCATTTCGCAAATCCTGCCATAACCAGTTTGTGATGTTTCTTGGATTTTGCGGCAGTAACTCCTCTTTGTAGATGCTGCACAACATAGTGATCGCGTCAAACATCTAAATATATAAGAATGTGCTGCAAGTTCAGCAGATTACTATGTATAAGCTGCAGTACTGCACTTACTTGATATAAGGTAGTATCTCAGGGCAATTATTCAACACATACCAAACCATTTTATCCAAATCTTTAGGTTTGTCCTCTTGTCGACTCTTCCCTGTAACTCAAACAGAATAATCGAAAACATTGAGCCCGGGATTGTCTTCACCCACCTCTTTGCTAAGTTGATCAGCTGCTTCAATGTATTTTGAGCAGAATGTCAATGCTTATGTAGCAATGTAGGCCTCTGCAATGGAACCCTCGAGTCTAGCTCTGTTCCTAACATAGCCCTTGAAAGTGCCTAGCCGCCTTTCAATCGGGTACATCCAACCATATTGTACTGGACCTCTAAGTAGTGCCTCATCAGGTAGATGAACAGCCAAATGCACCATCACATCAAAGAAGGCTGGAGGATATATCTTCTCAAGGTCGCATAGGATAGTTGGTATCTTGTCTCTAAGACGCTCCAAAGCATCTATCCTGATATTTCTACTGTAGAGTTCCCTGAAGAATTGTCCCAACTCTGCAACTGCTCTGTATAAGTCAGGGCGGCCCAATCCTCTAAGGATAACAGGTAAAACCCTTTGAAGTAGGACGTGGCAGTCATGAGTTTTCAACCCTTGTACCTTGTTTCCATCTGCACTGACTCTCCTTTCAGGGTTGGAAGCAAATCCATGTGGGAATCTCACACGTGACAGGACCTCGCAGAATTCTTTTCTTCTTACCTTGTCCAAGACGTACACAGCTGGTGCCATATCACGTGGTTTACCTTCATCTTGCACCTGCAAATCCTTTCTGATACCTAGGTGTGTCAAATCAATCCTAGATTTTAAGGTATCTTTCGTCTTGCCTTCAATATATAAGAAGTCTGCCGATAATGCTTTCACATATATTTTTCTCGATGTGCATCACATCAAGATTATGCCGCAGATCCAAACCTTTCCAATACTCTAAGTCCCACAAAGTGGACCTGCGGGTAAACAATAATCTCTCTTCTGCCCTGCCACGCTTCCTTTTCCCGCTACCATTACCAAGATGCTTTCCTGGTGTAATATGCCTGACCTTCTCTGATTCCACTTGCAACTCATCGGTGGTGAGCCTCTTTGGCGCATCACGGTTTTCATGCTTTGCATTGAACACATGTCTTCGGTATTTTCTAGGATGTGTCTTGTCCTTGGCAAGGAAACGGCGGTGTCCAATGTAACAGATCTTGCTAAGTATTGCGTATGACAGCGGATTCCTGTCACAGAGAACACATGCATTGTAACCATGTGTCGTTCGCCCTGACATAGTGCTCAAAGCCGGATAATCATGGATGCACCAAATTATAACAGCACGCAGAAAGAAATCAGCTGGTGGGCTGCTATATAGGTCTTGAGTGAGAACACCCTTCCATAGCTGTTGAAGTTCCTCCACAAGAGGCTCCATGAACAAATCAAAATCCTTTCTAGGACTTTTTGGACCTGGGATGAGTAAGGCCATCATGTAGTTTGATTCTTTGGTGCACACATTTGGAGGCATGTTGTAAGGGATAACAAGCACTGGCCACATGCTATATGTGGCGCTCTGGTGGCCAAATGGGTTAAATCCATCTGAAGCTAAGCCAAGTCTAATGTTTCCCGGGTCAGTAGCAAACCTTTTGTTTTTATCATTGAAGCTTTTCCACTCACTACCATGATATGGATGGCTCATTACATTCTGATCTCTGTACTCCTGGTTCCTAGAATGCCACAGTACATCCTCTCTTGTTTCAGCATCATGAAACAACCTCTACAATCTTGGTGTACTTGGACAGAACATTATGAGGAATTCTCTTCACAGCATCGCCATATTTCCATCTTGATGATTTGCATTTTGGGCATTCACTTAAGTTGGCATAATCCCTCCGGAACAGAACACAATTATTCTTACAAACATGGATCATATCATATCCAATTCCAACTGCACGAAGGAAATTCTTCATTTTACTGTAGGTGTGTGGCAGCTCAGACGCATCTGGGAAAGATTTGCGGAAAGCAGCCAACATCGCATCGAATGATTTGTTGGTCATCCGCTCAGATGTCTTCACCTGAAGAAAGGAGACCATAGCTAAGAATACTAACAGCTTATTTCCTGGGGTGACAGCAACGTTGCATTGTTCCAACATGCGGGCCCACCATTTTTCTTCTGCAAGTGAAAGTTCACGAAATGCACGAGCATTTCGTAGCATTGTTTCAATGTTGGTCAAACTCACTGGCTCCGCTACCACCACCTCCTCCTCCTCTTCCACCTGAGCATCAGGCAGATCAAGATGGTGATTTGCTGCTTCCACGTAGTCAATAACATTGACGTTCATAGCTTCACCATGATGAACCTACCTAGTATATGTGACCGACATCCCATACAAGCGAAGAGGATTTTGCATAGTTGACTGGGGCCTTGTAACTAAATTAATACAACTGCTACATGGGCAGAGCACATCTGATTTCAGAGCACCGTACTCAGCTCTGATAAAGTTCATGAAGTTTTCAACCCCCTCGACATATGCAGCGGAGAATTTTCGAGCAGAAGTTATCCAAGTCCTGTCCATCTATTAGACATGCAAATTAGTTCCTCTACTAGATATTACAGGAAAAACATATATGCTTTTTTATGAAGTCCAGAAAAAAAATACCTAGGTCGATGCCTAAAGCTATGGCAAGATATTTGGACGAGCGGATCTAAGTAACAAAATATATGTAAAGCTAATTCAGCAAACAGATTTGAGTGCTAAATTATGGCAGGCTGTTTCAGCAGTCAATGAGGCCGAGCACACAGCCATCAAACTATCGAAGGCCATTGCAGCAACAAAGATCGAGTATAAAAGTGTGTAGAGCTATTTCACCTAACAGATTGGCTACTAGACCATGGCAATCTATGTCACAATAAATATATGGAAGGATATTTTTGAAACTAATCGGCCTTGGCATGCCATCTCAGCTAAGCAGATTGAGTGCAAAACAGGGCAAGGAAGCTACTTAAGCAGAGCATATTGAAAGTAAACTACTTTGGCAAACAGTGAGATTAACAGCGTCTATCAGCTAACATTCAGCGCTACACCAACATGAACGGGGCCTCAGTCTAGAATGTGCGTACCCTGGGAGAAGCTGACCGCCGTGCGTCTCCAAAGGAACGTCGCCAGCGGTGGCGACGCTGACCGCCGTGCGCCTCCACAAGAACGTAGCTAGAGGTGGCGGCATGGCTAGAGGACGGCAGTCTACGACAGCGTACTGTGGGAGCCAGAGGATCGCCGTGCGTCCCCTCGACGAACAGCGGCGCCGACTTATTGGCGCGGCGGGGAGGGCGGCTTTGGCGGAGCGAATGGAGTGGAGGGGGACGGGAGGGAGGGGGGTTTGGGGAATATTATTGGCTAGTTGGCCGAAGGGCGGATGAATCAGATTTGGGGGGAATTTATGTGTGTGTGTGTGGGGGGGGGATTTTCGTGCGATGGGCGGGGGGAGTTTGGCGCATGGTCGGTTTCTCCAAGTGCAGTCCCACATGTCAGTGAAGAGGCAAGCCGAAGCGCGTGAGTGCGACAGGAGTGCTGTGAGTGTACCGCCTTTTTTCCTCAAAAAAAAACTAGGTGCTTCGCCCCCTCAAAAAAAATTGTTGCTTCGCGCGATCCATCGATACTACTACTAAAACGGCGCGGCCGGGTCTTTTCCCGTGCAATATGCTGGGAGGTTGGCTTAGTTAGGTTTTTTAGGACGAGTAATGCTAAACCTACGTAATCCCAGTTATGTAATTAACATAATGTGAAACGTGTGAGCTGTTGATTGTAGATTGGGGGGAGGGAGGGGCCCACCACCATGAAAATCAGGGGAGGAGAGAGAGAGGCAATTTACGTTAACCCTTTCGTAGGTTCCCATAGATGTAGAAAGATGTGAAATGCGTGAATGTGTAGTGAACGTACTATTGGAGTGCCTAAGATAATTTGTGTATGTATAGACCCTATGTGTTTATTTTACTTCACATGTTAGATTTGTCTCGGTTCAATAAAAAGCAGAGTTGGTGATGACGGTGTGCCTGTCATCTTGCAATATTGGCTGTCCGATCTATATCTAACGGATAGGAAGGAAACTATGACAATTTACCCGCACTCCAGTCCACATTTCAAGATAAGGCTTTCCCTCGTTCATCCTTTTCTCCCACAAGATCTTGATCTTCCGTGCAACGCACGGGTATCTTGCTAGTACACCTACAATACGTATATTATTGTGGAAGTTCATATACACCGGCCGAGATTAATGCAAACACGGCAGATTTTCATTACATTTTGAACTTTTATATGACATAAAAATAAAAGAAACCCGACCCTAAGCCTATTCTACGGTCGTACGGCGGTGACCGACGTCCTTCATCTGCGATCTCTATGTACGGGGGCGGGGTTCAAGACCCGTGAAGGGAAGGTGTGGTCTCCTGCGAGGAAAAGTAGAACACAGGAGACGGACCGGCCAGTTGGCACACCATGCCCTGCCGCCTCCCATGCCCTACTCATCCTCGGAGGAGTCCCCGACCTCGGTGGTGCCGGGCGTTGGACGGTGGCAAGAAGGACGCGTGGCTGACAGTGCTTCCATTGTCGTCCGCCAGCGTGGCCACCGCTTGGGTGGTCGCGTCCGCGTGCGGCTACGCCGCTATTGCATCGCGAGAGGCGACTTGAGCGAGGGCGGCGACCTCGAGCTTCATCCCCGAAGACAAGCTCTCCCGTAGAGTGTTCGCACTTGCGGTCATGGCGGATGTGGTGCCAGGTAGGACGATGATGCACTATGGTGTGGAGGTTAGCTGGGCGTTGCCGCTTTAAGTAGCGCATTCCGGTGAGGCCAAGCATCCGGGTGCGTCATTAAATCGCCGGAGTTGGTTCCTCGGGCACCGAGCCTGTTAACGACGAAATACGAACGGACAACATGAATGCGGGCAGCTGGCGCCGGCTGGGAACGCACCGCGCGAGGGTGCGAGGGACGAGGGTTTTGGTGTGCCAGGGTAGTCAGCTGCGGTCGGGGAAACGTTGGAGATGCCCTTTGCTCACATGCGATCCCGGCATGTCATCGAAAAACCAAGATGACCCAGCATGTTCTTAGGTCCATAGGATGCAGTTGGCCGCACTACACCACTCCGCGGACGCATCGTGGCGCCCCGTGCATCCTCGACGAGCCGGGTGTTGGGGTGTGTTTGGATTGTGGCCAAAGTGCACCTTACCAAAATTTTGGTCATGACCCAAAGATTGGTCTTTGTTTGGATGGTTGCCATTTGTTTTGGCAATCCAATGAACTCTAGCCAACTCTAGTTCATTTTTCTTGCCAATGTCGGCCAAATCATGGCAACCAATACCTCAACCAAAATTTTGGTCATGACCCAAAGATTGTTCTTTGTTTGGATGGTTGCCATTTTTTGGCATGCCAATGAACTCTAGCCAACTTTAGTTGATTTTTCTTGCCAATGTCGGCCAAATCATGGGCAACCAATACCTCAACCAAAATTTTGGCTACCCAATGCTTTGATGTGGCAACCTTGGGCACAAACCAAACATAATGTTGGTCGTGCCATAGCACTAATGCCACCCTCAGCACACTGAAACCGACCGTGTCTAGCAAAGATATGAGTGTGTCGCTCACCGCGGTCGCCGTGTGCAGAGGCGGTGCTGGAGCTGCACCCCATTGTTGGCCCTAACGACCCACATGAACGGTTGTCGGTGGCGAGGAGGTCGTGGGCCAGCTCCTCCATTGGACTAGTCTTTGCTACGTCGTACCGACGGGTGTGCCCCACATGTCGGTTTCCTTTTATTCCCGGCCATATTCGAGCGTGAGTGCTCCGCGTTGCGCATTAGGCCTTTCACTATGTAGGCCAAGCGAGACAACTTATTGTTTATTTGAGCAGTTCAAGTATAACCATGTGGCGTTTGCTTATTTCTCATTCCTCTCCAACCCTCTTCTCCATCAATCATGTCGCCCTCCAGTCGAGTCCATCCTCACGCATGCCTCATTTGAACATTCCGCCGAGTATCATTCGCATGTACCCACCCTAGTCCTCTTTTAATAGATCTCCGGACCCCCAGATGAGATCGAGAGGGAACGAGTGCGGGCATGTGATACCTAAGGAGGATTCAAAATTTTGAACCGGTGATCATAGCATCCGCAAATCATATATAAAGGGTATTCAATGTTCGTTTCATTTTTGAACGTACAATATACTCCCTCATATCCTTTCTAGTTTACATATAGGTTTTATGTGTAGACAAAGTATCTCTGCTTTGATCAAGAAGGTATCAACATTCAACAGCGCCCAATCAATATTGTTAGATTCGTACGTACTCCTAGATTTGTACTCGAGATGGTTTCCAATTTGACTATTGACAAGATTAATAGTACTCCCTCCGTTCCACAATACATGACTTCCATTTATTAAAATATAGATGTATCTAGACATGTTTTAGTATATAGGTACATCCATTTTTGAACAAATGAAAGTCAAGTAATTTTGAACGGAGGGAGTACATGAGATGTATAATGTGAAAATTATATCATTGGAAACTCCTTTCACATACGAATTTGACTGTATGCTTTGTGTAAGTTGCATGTCATATATTATTACTCTAACATTTGGTCAAAGTTAGCCTCGAAAAACACATTAGCCCCTGTATAGTAAATGGAAGGAGGGAGTAGTAGTGGAAGTGGATCCTCTGACGTAGGTATCCCTACCTTGCCCTCCCTTTCGGTCACTTACTGGCGGACCCATGCTTGCTAGGCCCCGCATGTCAGTTACTCAATGGGTTCGGCCACGTCAGGGGATCCTCATCCGTAGTATACTCCCCCTGTTTTCATTTACTCCGCATAAAACGGAGCGAGTGGTACTATAATAAATGACGCAGGCGGGGGAGGGGGACGGACGTCGGTTTGCTCTCAACTACGGTCCCACAAGCGAGCAAAAATGTAGGACGAAGCGCGTTCCATTAGGTGAGCGATGTGGAGGGTCCAGCGTGCCGGGCTGCAACGCGAACGCGACAAGAGTGATGTACAGTCAAAGCCGATTGACCAGTCATCACCGGAACCACTATTCACACCAGAACCTTCGCTGCTCGGCCTACGCCAGCCACTGCCCTAAAACCACACCAAATCTCCAGCCCATTCCCCCACCTTTCAATCCCCTAGCCCGCATCAAGCGTCCCCTAGTTCGCCGGAAAGCCATGGTGCGCCGCAAGATCACTTACTACAAGATGCTAACGCCGGAGCGCCGCGCAGAAATCGCGGCGGTGGTCGGCGCCGCAGATCTCCCTTCCCAAGCTCGCTTTACGGCGGGCCTATCCCCAAGTTCTCTGGAGCCAAGCTACGAGGAGGAGGAAGCCGATCCAATGTTCATGGCGGAGGTGTTGGAAATATGCCCTAGAGGCAATAATAAAAGTGTTATTATTATATTTCTTTGTTCATGATAATAGTCTTTTATTCATGCTATAACTGTATTATCCGGAAATCGTAATACACGTGTGAATACATAGACCACAATATGTCCCTAGTGAGCCTCTAGTTGACTAGCTCGTTGTGATCAACAGATAGTCATGGTTTCCTGGCTATGGACATTGGATGTCGTTGATAACGGGATCACATCATTAGGAGAATGATGTGATGGACAAGACCCAACCTAAGCATAGCACAAAGGTCGGTTAGTTCGTTTGCTAGAGCTTTTCCAATGTCAAGTATCTCTTCCTTAGACCATGAGATCGTGTAACTCCCGGACACCATAGGAGTGCTTTGGGTGTACCAAACGTCACAACGTAACTGGGTGACTATAAAGGTGCATTACAGGTATCTCCGAAAGTGTCTGTTGGGTTGACACGGATCGAGACTGGGATTTGTCACTCCGTATGATGGAGAGGTATCTCTGGGCCCACTCGGTAATGCATCATCATAATGAGCTCAAGGTAACCAAGTGTTTGGTCACGGGATCATGCATTGCGGTACGAGTAAAGTGACTTGCCGGTAACGAGACTGAACGAGGTATTGGGATACCGACGATCGAGTCTCGGGCAAGTAACGTACCGATTGACAAAGGGAATTGTATACGGGGTTTGATCGAATCCTCGACATCGTGGTTCATCCGATGACATCATCGAGGAGCATGTGGGAGCCAACATGGGTATCCAGATCCCGCTGTTGGTTATTGACCGGAGAGTCTCGGTCATGTCTGCATGTCTCCCGAACCCGTAGGGTCTACACACTTAAGGTTCGGTGATGCTAGGGTTATCAGGAAGACAAGTATGTGATTACTGAATGTTGTTCAGAGTCCCGGATGAGATCCCGGACGTCACGAGGAGTCCCGGAATGGTCCGGAGGTAAAGTTTTATATATGGGAAGTTGTTAAACGGGCACCAGAAAGTTTCGGGGTCATACCGGTATTGTACCGGGACCACCGGAAAGGTTCCGGGGGTCCACCGGGAGGGACCACCCCTCCCGGGGGGGCACTTGGGCTGCGTAGGGATAGCAGCCAGCCCCTAGTGGGCTTGGTGTGCCCCCCTTTGGGCCCATGCGCCTAGGGTTTGGGGGGGAACCCTAAAGGGGGCGCACCCCCCTTGCTTGGGGGGCAAGCCCCCAACCCTTTGGCCGCCGCCCCCCTCTAGGGTTTCCCCTAGAGGGCCGGCCCCCTTGCCCCTATCCTCCTATATATAGAGGGGTAAGGGGAGGGCTGCAACACCACAACTCAAGGCGCAGCCCCTCCCCTCCCCAACACCTCTCCTCCTCCGTACGTGCTTGGCGAAGCCATGTCGGAGTACTGCTGCACCAACTACACCACGCCGTCGTGCTGCCGTTGGAGCTGCCTTCCTCAACCTCTCCTTCCTCCTTGCTGGATCAAGATGGAGGAGACGTCGTCCGTCCCGTACGTGTGTTGAACGCGGAGGTGCTGTCCGTTCAACACTTGGTCATCGGTGCTCCGAATCACGATGAGTACGACTCCATCATCACCATCCCCTTGAACGCTTCCGCACTCTATCTACAAGTGGTATGTAGATGCAAACTCTTCCCTTGACTCGTTGCTTAGATGAACTCATAGATGGATCTTGGTGAAACCATAGAAAAAATTTTAATTTTCTGCAACGTTCCCCAACAGTGGCATCATGAGCTAGGGCTATGCGTAGTTCTCTTTGCACGAGTAGAACACAATTTTGTTGTGGGCGTAGATCTTGTCAACTTGCTTGCCGCTACTAGTCTTATCTTGCTTCAGCGGTATTTTGGGATGAAGCGGCCCGGACCAACCTTACACGTACGCTTACGTGAGACCGGTTCCACCGATTGACATGCACTAGTTGCATAAGGTGGCTGGCGGGTGTCTGTCTCTCCCACTTTAGTTGGAGCAGATTCCATGAAAAGGGTCCTTATGAAGGGTAAATAGAAGTTGACAAAATCACGTTGTGGTTATTCGTAGGTAAGAAAACGTTCTTTCTAGAACCCAATTGCAGCCACGTAAAAGATGCAACAACAATTAGAGGACGTCTAACTTGTTTTTGCAGCGATTGATCATGTGATGTGATATGGCCAGAAGTTGTGATGAATGATGAATTGTGATGTATGAGATCATGTTCTTTGTAATAGGATTCACGACTTGCATGTCGATGAGTATGACAACCGGCAGGAGCCATAGGAGTTGTCTTTATTTTTGTATGACCTGCGTGTCATTGAAGAACGCCATGTAACTTACTTTACTTTATTGCTAAATGCGTTAGTCATAGAAGTAGAAGTAGTTGTTGGCGTGACAACTTCATGAAGACACGATGATGGAGATCATGATGATGGAGATCATGGTGTCATGCCGGTGACAATATGATCATGGAGCCCCAAAGATGAAGATCAAAGGAGCTATATGATATTGGCCATATCATGTCACTACTTTATATAATTGCATGTGATGTTTATTATGTTTTATGCATCTTGTTTACTTAGGACGACGGTAGTAAATAAGATGATCCCTTACAACAATTTCAAGAAGTGTTCTCCCCTAACTGTGCACCGTTGCTAAAGTTCGTCGCTTCTAAGCACCACGTGATGATCGGGTGTGATGGATTCTTACGTTCACATACAACGGGTGTAAGACAATTTTACACAGCAAAACACCTAGGGTTAACTTGACGAGCCTAGCATGTACAAACATGGCCTTGGAACACGGAGATCGAAAGGTCGAACACGAGTCGTATGGAAGATACGATCAACATGAGAATGTTCATCGATGATGACTAGTCCGTCTCACGTGATGATCGGACACGGGCTAGTCGACTCGGATCGTGTAACACTTAGATGACTAGAGGGATGTCTAATCTGAGTGGGAGTTCATAATATGATTAGAACTTAATTATCATGAACTTAGTCTAAAACCTTTGCAAATATGTCTTGTAGATCAAATGGCCAACGCTCATGTCAACATGAACTTCAACGCGTTCCTAGAGAAAACCAAGCTGAAAGATGATGGCAGCAACTATACGGACTGGGTCCGGAACCTGAGGATCATCCTCATAGCTGCCAGGAAACAATATGTCCTAGAAGGACCGCTAGGTGACGCTCCCGTCCCAGAGAACCAAGACATTATGAATGCTTGGCAGTCTCGTGCTGATGATTACTCCCTCGTTCAGTGCGGCATGCTTTACAGCTTAGAACCGGGGCTCCAAAAGCGTTTTGAGCATCACGGAGCATATGAGATGTTCGAGGAGCTGAAACTAGTTTTCCAAGCTCACGCCCGGGTCGAGAGATATGACATCTCCGACAAGTTCTATAGTTGTAAGATGGAGGAAAATAGTTCTGTCAGTGAGCACATACTCAAGATGTCTGGGTTGCACAACCGTATGACCCAGCTGAATATTAACCTCCCTGATGAGGCAGTCATTGATAGAATCCTTCAGTCGCTCCCACCAAGCTACAAGAGCTTTGTGATGAACTACAATATGCAGGGGATGGTAAAGACCATTCCTGAAGTATTTTCTATGCTGAAGTCAGCAGAGGTTGAAATCAAGAAAGAACATCAAGTGTTGATGGTCAATAAGACCAGTAAGTTCAAGAAGGGCAAGGGTAAGAAGAACTTCAAGAAGGACGGCAAAGAGGTTGCCGCGCCCGGTAAGCCAGTTGCCGGGAAGAAGTCAAAGAATGGACCCAAGCCTGAGACTGAGTGCTTTTATTGCAAGGGGAAGGGTCACTGGAAGCGGAACTGCCCCAAATACTTAGCGGATAAGAAGGCCGGCAACACTAAAGGTATATTTGATATACATGTAATTGATGTGTACCTTACCAGTACTCGTAGTAACTCCTGGGTATTTGATACCGGTGTTGTTGCTCATATTTGTAACTCACAGCAGGAGCTGCGGAATAAGCAGAGACTGGCGAAGGACGGGGTGACGATGCACGTCGGGAATGGTTCCAGAGTCAATGTGATCGCCGTCGGCACGCTACCTCTACATTTACCCATGGGATTAGTTTTGAACCTTAATAATTGTTATTTAGTGCCAAGTTTGAGCATGAACATTGTATCTGGATCTCATTTAATACGAGATGGTACTCATTTAAGTCTGAGAATAATGGTTGTTCGATTTATATGAGAGATATGTTTTATGGTCATGCTCCGATGGTCAATGGTTTATTCTTAATGAATCTCGAACGTAGTGCTACACATATTCATAGCGTGAATACCAAAAGATGTAAAGTTGATAACGATAGTCCCACATACTTGTGGCACTGCCGCCTTGGTCACATTGGTGTCAAGCGCATGAAGAAACTCCATGCTGATGGACTTTTGGAGTCTCTAGATTATGAAACGTTTGACACATGCGAACCATGCCTCATGGGCAAGATGACCAAGACTCCGTTCTCCGGAACAATGGAGCGAGCAACCAACTTGTTGGAAATCATACATACCGATGTGTGCGGTCCAATGAGTGTTGAGGCTCGCGGAGGATATCGTTATGTGTTCTCACTCTCACAGATGACTTGAGTAGATATGGGTATGTCTACTTGATGAAACACAAGTCTGAGACCTTTGAAAAGTTCAAGGAATTTCAGAATGAGGTAGAGAATCAACGTGATCGAAAGATAAAAATCCTACGATCAGATCGTGGAGGAGAATACTTAAGTCATGAATTTGGTACACACTTAAGGAAATGTGGAATCGTTTCACAACTCACGCCGCCTGGAACACCTCAGCGTAACGGTGTGTCCGAACGTCGTAATCGCACTCTATTGGATATGGTGCGGTCTATGATGTCTCTTACCGATTTACCGCTATCATTTTGGGGATACGCTCTAGAGACAGCTACAGTCACTTTAAATAGGGCACCGTCTAAATCCGTTGAGACGACACCGTATGAATTATGGTTTGGGAAGAAACCTAAGCTGTCGTTTCTGAAAGTTTGGGGATGCGATGCTTATGTCAAGAAACTTCAACCTGAGAAGCTCGAACCCAAGTCGGAAAAATGCGTCTTCATAGGATACCCTAAGGAAACCATTGGGTATACCTTCTACTTAAGATCCGAGGGCAAGATCTTTGTCTCTAAGAATGGATCCTTTCTAGAAAAAGAGTTTCTCTCGAAAGAAGTAAGTGGGAGGAAAGTAGAACTCGATGACAGTAGTGCAGCTCAGGAAGATGTTCCTGTGATGCCTACACCAACTGAAGAGGAAAATAATGATGATGATCAAGGTACTTCGGATCAAGTTGCTACTGAACTTCGTAGGTCCACAAGGACACGTTCCGCACCAGAGTGGTACGGCAACCCTGTCTTGGAAATCATGTTGTTAGACAACGATGAACCTTCGAACTATGAAAAAGCGATGGCGGGCCCAGATTCCAACAAATGGCTAGAAGCCATGAAATCCGAGATAGAATCCATGTATGAAAACAAAGTATGGACTTTGACTGACTTGCCCGATGATCGGCGAGCGATAGAAAACAAATGGATCTTTAAGAAGAAGACGGACGCGGATGGTAATGTCACCATCTATAAAGCTCGACTTGTCGCTAAGGGTTATCGGCAAGTTCAAGGGATTGACTACGATGAGACTTTCTCTCCCGTAGCGAAGCTTAAGTCCGTCCGAATCATGTTAGCAATTGCCGCATACTATGATTATGAGATATGGCAGATGGACGTCAAAACGGCATTCCTTAACGGGCATCTTAAGGAAGAGTTGTTTATGATACAACCGGAAGGTTTTGTCGATCCTAAGAACGCTAACAAAGTATGCAAGCTCCAGCGATCCATTTATGGGCTGGTGCAAGCATGTCGGAGTTGGAATATTCGCTTTGATGAGATGATCAAAGCGCTTGGGTTTATGCAGACTTATGGAGAAGCCTGCGTTTACAAGAAAGTGAGTGGGAGCTCTGTAGCATTTCTCATATTATATGTAGATGACATACTTTTGATGGGAAATGATATAGAATTCTTGGACAGCATTAAGGCCTACTTGAATAAGTGTTTTTCAATGAAGGACCTTGGAGAAGCTGCTTATATATTAGGCATCAAGATCTGTAGAAATAGATCGAGACGCCTCATAGGTCTTTCACAAAGCACATACCTTGATAAGATTTTGAAGAAGTTCAAAATGGATCAGTCTAAGAAGGGGTTCTTGCCTGTATTGCAAGGTGTGAGATTGAGCTCGGCTCAATGCCCGACCACGGCAAAAGATAAAGAAGAGATGAGTGTCATCCCCTATGCTTCAGCCATAGGATCTATTATGTATGCCATGCTGTGTACCAGACCTTATGTAAACCTTGCCGTAAGTTTGGTAGGAAGATACCAAAGTAATCCCGACAAGGAACACTGGACAGCGGTCAAGAATATCCTAAAGTACCTGAAAAGGACGAAGGACATGTTTCTCGTTTATGGAGGTGACGAAGAGCTCGTCGTAAAGGGTTACGTCGACGCTAGCTTCGACACAGATCTGGATGCCTCTAAGTCACAAACCAGATATGTGTATATGTTGAATGGTGGAGCAGTAAGCTGGTGCAGCTGCAAGCAGAGCGTCGTGGCGGGATCTACATGTGAAGCGGAGTACATGGCAGCCTCGGAGGCAGCGCATGAAGCTATTTGGGTGAAGGAGTTCATCACCGACCTAGGAGTCATACCCAATGCGTCGGGGCCGATCAAACTTTTCTGTGACAATACTGGAGCTATTGCCCTTGCGAAGGAGCCCAGATTTCACAAGAAGACCAGGCACATCAAGCGTCGTTTCAACTCCATCCGTGAGAATGTTCAAGATAGAGACATAGAAATTTGCAAAGTACATACGGATCTGAATGTCGCAGATCCGTTGACTAAACCTCTCTCGCGAGCGAAACATGATCAACACCAGAACTCTATGGGTGTTCGATTCATCACAATGTAACTAGATTATTGACTCTAGTGCAAGTGGGAGACTGTTGGTAATATGCCCTAGAGGCAATAATAAAAGTGTTATTATTATATTTCTTTGTTCATGATAATAGTCTTTTATTCATGCTATAACTGTATTATCCGGAAATCGTAATACACGTGTGAATACATAGACCACAATATGTCCCTAGTGAGCCTCTAGTTGACTAGCTCGTTGTGATCAACAGATAGTCATGGTTTCCTGGCTATGGACATTGGATGTCGTTGATAACGGGATCACATCATTAGGAGAATGATGTGATGGACAAGACCCAATCCTAAGCATAGCACAAAGGTCGGTTAGTTCGTTTGCTAGAGCTTTTTCAATGTCAAGTATCTCTTCCTTAGACCATGAGATCGTGTAACTCCCGGACACCGTAGGAGTGCTTTGGGTGTACCAAACGTCACAACGTAACTGGGTGACTATAAAGGTGCATTACAGGTATCTCCGAAAGTGTCTGTTGGGTTGACACGGATCGAGACTGGGATTTGTCACTCCGTATGATGGAGAGGTATCTCTGGGCCCACTCGGTAATGCATCATCATAATGAGCTCAAGGTGACCAAGTGTTTGGTCACGGGATCATGCATTGCGGTACGAGTAAAGTGACTTGCCGGTAACGAGACTGAACGAGGTATTGGGATACCGACGATCGAGTCTCGGGCAAGTAACGTACCGATTGACAAAGGGAATTGTATACGGGGTTTGATCGAATCCTCGACATCGTGGTTCATCCGATGACATCATCGAGGAGCATGTGGGAGCCAACATGGGTATCCAGATCCCGCTGTTGGTTATTGACCGGAGAGTCTCGGTCATGTCTGCATGTCTCCCGAACCCGTAGGGTCTACACACTTAAGGTTCGGTGACGCTAGGGTTATCAGGAAGACAAGTATGTGATTACCGAATGTTGTTCGGAGTCCCGGATGAGATCTCAGACGTTACGAGGAGTCCCGGAATGGTCCGGAGGTAAAGTTTTATATATGGGAAGTTGTTAAACAGGCACTGGAAAGTTTCGGGGTCATACCGGTATTGTACCGGGACCACCGGAAAGGTTCCGGGGGTCCACCGGGAGGGACCACCC
>NC_041385.1:697411622-697441447 GCF_002162155.2 Triticum dicoccoides | reverse complement strand
CCTAGGGTTTGGGGGGGAAACCCTAAAGGGGGCGCACCCCCCGTGCTTGGGGGGCAAGCCCCCCACCCTTTGGCCGCCGCCCCCCTCTAGGGTTTCCCCTAGAGGGCCGGCCCCCTTGCCCCTCTCCTCCTATATATAGAGGGGTGAGGGGAGGGCTGCAACACCACAACTCAAGGCGTAGCCCCTCCCCTCCCCAACACCTCTCCTCCTCCGTACGTGCTTGGTGAAGCCCTGTCGGAGTACTGCTGCACCAACTACACCACGCCGTCGTGCTGCCGTTGGAGCTGCCTTCCTCAACCTCTCCTTCCTCCTTGCTGGATCAAGATGGAGGAGACGTCGTCCGTCCCGTACGTGTGTTGAACGTGGAGGTGCTGTCCGTTCAGCACTTGGTCATCGGTGATCCGAATCACGACGAGTACGACTCCATCATCACCATCCCCTTGAACGCTTCCGCACTCTATCTACAAGTGGTATGTAGATGCAAACTCTTCCCTTGACTCGTTGCTTAGATGAACTCATAGATGGATCTTGGTGAAACCGTAGGAAAAATTTTAATTTTCTGCAACGTTCCCCAATAGGAGGTCGCGGCACAGAAGGCCCCTGATGGGTATGAGACGATGGACGTCAACTTCGTGCCAGCGTTCGAGTCCCCCATGGTGCAGGCGGACCAGCGTTTCAACATGGCGATACTAAAGGAGGACCGGGAGGCAGAGGCTCAACTCGACGTAGAGCGCGCGCATGCCGCTGCCAACAAGGCTCTCCTGCAGGCGGAACCGGATGTCGTGGATGTGAACCGGGCGGCGGAGGCTCAACTTGAGGCGGAGCGCGCAGATGCCGCTGCCATCGAGGCCCTCCTGCAGGCGGAACCAGACGTCCTGGACTTGAACCGGTCGGCAGAGGCTCGACTCAACATAGAGCGCGCGGATGCCGCTCTCATCAACGCCCTCCTGCAGGCGGAACCGGGCGTCCTGGACTTGAACCGGGCGGTGGAGGCTCGACTCGACGCAGAGAGCGCGGATGCCGCTGCCATCGAGGCCCTCCTGCAGGCGGAACCGGACGTCCTCGACTTGAACCGGCCTGTGCTCTCATCCGTGCAGAGCGCCCGCACGCTCCGCTTGAACGAGTAGCTGGAGGCCGAGGACAACCACGGTGCGGAGACACACGTTGACAACTACGGCTGGTTCGCGCCGGCAGCCAAAGTCGACGAGGCTGTCTCTTTCTGCGAGCAGTGATAGTTTTTCTTTATGTTGTTGTTTTTATGGATCTTTTGCTGTGTAAAAATTATATTTGTTATGAAAGTCGCCTGACTTGGGCAAGTCTACCATTTCAGGCGGTTGGATGAATATCCTACGTCTCCTAACCCTTCTTTCCTTCTTCCTCACCTCTTCTTCTTCCCCAACAGACCACTGCATGGGCCGTACGGATACTCCCCAACATGCGGTTGGATAAACATACTCTATGAACGAAAATTATGTGTCAGCGATAGGATGGCTGAGTTTGGTTTGTTCACATGCGACAGCACGTGTCAGTGAGGGTGCGTTCCCTTGGTTGGGTTTGCGGCGTGCAGGAGCGACTGTGTGAGGGTGCGGTGCAACCGCGGCGTGCAGGAGCGACCATGTGAGCGTGCGGTGCGACCGCGAGAGCCGTGCGCAAGTGTACCTCCCTCTCATATTGAAAACTTTAGGCAAGCTTGGCAAAAATGTGTGGCGAAGATTGGCAATGCAAGGCCTAGTCCTAAACAGGATAAGTACGTACGTACTAGGAGTACTAGTGTTAAAAAAGAAAGGCGGGGTTTTCCTTCGCGGGATTTAATCGATACAAATCCTCGTTTCACGTGTCAATTAATGCATATTTTTTTCTCCAAAGACCAAAGAGCTAACCATCTCACTCCTCATCGCTTGATCAATGCAGCGTCATGCAAACCAACCTTCTCACTTCCGCATGCATGCAGGGGATATTAATGTCCTTGGTTGCTAACCCCATCAATTTTGCCTCAATTAGTGTTAGTGGCCCTTTGCAAATTGTAATTTTGATATATTGGCCTTGTGTACAAAAAAACGGAGGTACTAGTAACTATATTTGACTTCCTTCCCCATTGCGGTGACGTCGACGATATCTTTTTTTTGTGGTTTGGCGAAGTGCGTTCGACGGAGAATACCATTGAGGGAGACCATGGTAAGTCGTTCGCAAGTGCCGCCTGCAAGCCGAGGCAACCGCCTTATTTGCATCCAGGAAGTCCATTGAACAAAAGGACTAGTACTACTAGGAGTACTAGTGCGGTGAGATGGTTTCTCGAAGAAGACGATGGAGAAGCGGAGTCAGCGAAGAGTGAAATGATGGTTGCTTCGTCCGTGCTTTTGTGATTTGACGTGTGTGTATGTTTGCGAGAGGAAGAGTGCTTGTGATAAAGGTTAGTGAAAACAGTTGTAAATGGTTACGAGAGGGAGGGAGGGTAATATCTAGAGCATGTGTGCGAGAAAGACACCTCGGGAGAGAGTGTGTGAGCACGTGTGAGAGACAACTGATGGAGAGTGAAACTACATGTAAAAGACTATTGTACACATTGATTAAAGATATAAATTGTATCCAAATATTAGGATGGGATCATGATATCTGCAATTCGCATAAGGAGCGGTCATTGATCCATCAGACATCTAGATTCTATCAAATTTGAGCATGTCTATGTTATTAGTCGACACAATTGTTCCACATAGTTAGTATTTTGAACTCCAGACAATGCATCGCTTTAGCAATCGAATACAAATGTGAGTATAGTTCATGTTGTGTGTAAAGCACATTATACATACGAAATTTACACAATGAACAATATAAATAGCTACCTATGAACTAGCATACATTTGAATTCAACTTAAGGTGGTTTATAAAAATTGAATTCAACATGAAGTCCATTCAATTATTTGAATTTGATATCATGGCATTTGTAAAACATACCTAAATTATGGGGGCACCAATCTTTGCTCTAATTTTGTACATAATAGCATATGTAGTCGTGTACAAAATAGATTCAAATTTAGTTCCTCCATTCCAAAATAATCATAGTTATAGGATTTTCAAGTGTCAAAATTTCAAAAAGAAGCGGATAATTTAATGAGGTTTTCAAACATACAAGGTCAAATATAACGTTGTCTTTGCAAATGTGAAGAGGTGTGTGGGCACCTTTTTGCAAAATTGCCATAGTATCCTTCCTATCCGTCAGATATAAATCGGACGGCCTATATTACAGGATGGCAGGCACACCATCATAACCAACTCTGTTTTTTATAAGAGTGTATTTTATGTATTTTATAAGAGTGTAGATGTAGAGTAGATACAAGTCGACAGGTGGGGCACGATGGTAGTGAGATAATGTGATGCAACACTAGAGGTGCCACGTGGAGCGTTTAACTGGTCAACTAGTCATGTCATGAGCAAATACAGAGTTGTACGGTGAGCCCGTGACTGTATAATAACCACTAAATGAAAATGGTGACCGTAATGAGTGGATTCTGAAGTCCAATGTGTGTATCGTGCTTTAACTTCAAATACAATGATCGTCATTGCATATATCGCGAGGGAAAGATGAAACTTGCGTGAATTTTCTGGGGGCTTACTTTTAGAGGACCTGGAGATAGTTTTGTGTGCATACGTGAAAGGGGCATACATGGGGGGTATGCGATGGAGAGAGAGATGCTCTTTGTTTCTCTTTATTATGACTAACTTTGTATATAGTATGAAAATATACAAATTCACAGTGCGGAATAAATATCATTGTGGGCACCAAGCAATGCAAATTACTGTTCGTACTCCTCCATATAACTTTGTAATGTTGTATATATGTAGAAACTCTAAAATAATTTTTTGGCCACACTTTATTCAAAAGGAATGTTGTATGCGAAATAAACGTGAAGATAAGGCTTTTTAGATCAATGGGGTACGTGATGTAACATGTGTGAATATGTAGTTGATGCATTTGGCGGGGCCTAGAGAGGTATGTGTGTGTATTACGAGTGGTCTAGATAGAGAGAGAGACGAGTGTATATGCAAGGGGGGAGGGAATAGAGGCACCAGGAGAAATTTTCGTGTGTGTGGCGTTTGTGTTGGTATGTGTGGGTGTGAGAAGATAATGAGACGTGGGGGCAGAGGGTGTGTCATCGCGTGAGGTCCGGTGGGTCGAGGTGAGGCCCTTCGTTCGGTTCCGTCCTGCACCACATTGGTCGGCCCATGACGCATTTAGGAAGACCCATGGATGACTAGTCGTACAAGAACAAAGATAGCAGAATTGTGAAGGACTCTGTGTCCACTGACAAATCTGTCTAGGATTTGTAACCCTAGGTTCTCGGACTATGGTAACCCATTTATCTCTGATATTACTATTCATCCAACCTAACTTTAAGGGACATCCTACAGAATGCTCTGCTAGAATCATACTCGTCGATTAGGAAGAGAGGTGTGAGACAATGCGTGAGAGACATGCCTAAAGATAATGTGCGTACATGAGACACGTAGGCAGGTCCATGTATATAGAAAGGGTCGATGGGGATTGCGCGTGTGTATGTTTGCGAGAGGAAGAGTGCTTGTGATAAAGGTTAGTGAAAACAGTTGTAAATGGTTACGAGAGGGAGGGAGGGTAATATCTAGAGCATGTGTGCGAGAAAGACACCTCGGGAGAGAGTGTGTGAGCACATGTGAGAGACAACTGATGGAGAGTGAAACTACATGTAAAAGACTGTTGTACATATTGATTAAAGATATAAATTGTATCCAAATATTAGGATGGGATCATGATATCTGCAATTCGCATAAGGAGCGGTCATTGATCCATCAGACATCTAGATTCTATCAAATTTGAGCATGTCTATGTTATTAGTCGACACAATTGATCCACATAGTTAGTATTTTGAACTCCAGACAATGCATCGCTTTAGCAATCGAATACAAACGTGAGTATAGTTCATGTTGTGTGTAAAGCACATTATACATACCAAAGTTACACAATGAACAATATAAATAGCTACCTATGAACTAGCATACATTTGAATTCAACTTAAGGTGGTTTATAAAAATTGAATTCAACATGAAGTCCATTCAATTATTTGAATTTGATATCATGGCATTTGTAAAACATACCTAAATTATGGGGGCACCAATCTTTGCTCTAATTTTGTACATAATAGCATATGTAGTCGTGTACAAAATAGATTCAAATTTAGTTCCTCCATTCCAAAATAATCGTAGTTATAGGATTTTCAAGTGTCAAAATTTCAAAAAGAAGCGGATAATTTAATGAGGTTTTCAAACATACAAGGTCAAATATAACGTTGTCTATTTAGGTCAATCCTCACAGTTCAAGAGTACTCTAAACGTGAATGCTTGTGTTTCAAAATTTCAGACGAAGCACCAAAAGAGCCTCTACTCGCCTGGAACCGCGTGAGACCAATGGTTGGTAGTACAAGGAAATTACTTTTCTAATAACTACGACCCGAGAAACCTACCGGCCCGACGTCCAAAGGTCTAAACTGGGGTAGGTTTGTAGCTTCATCTAGACGCCACGCAACCGCCTCTGAAAAACATTCATACACAATGTCCGCCTAAGCACACATGCGCGCGGCCGAAATCGCTCCCACCCACTATTTGGGACACCCGGGATTACCATCCTACCCCCGACCCGCAGTAGGTCCAAAATTTAAGAGGGGGGCAAAGTTTGTACTTTCCCCAAATTTCAAACAAGCGCGTCCCATCTTCTGTTCAAAAAAGCCAAAAACAAGCGCGTCCCAGACCAAAACATGGTTCCCCCCACCCGTCTGATTCCCCATTCGTACTTCGTGGGTGCCAAAACTACCTCTCCACCAGCCGCGAAACCCCGGCGTCCTCCGTCCGCCACCCCATCCCACCCATCAACCGCCGCCCTCCTCCATCACGCCGGAGCCGATACCCCGACGTCAGCGTCCACCGCAACCTCAACCGCAACGCCCTCACCAGCTAGTAGTTGAAGGCGAGTCCGAGCAGTTCGTACCCAAGCCAGTTCAACCACACCATCCTGCGCCTCACCGCTGCTGCTCCAACTTCACCACCGTCCACCGCAACGGAGTTGTTCCTTCTACGCCGTCCTACGCCACCTCGAATCTGCTTCCCCTCCGCCGATATACGGCCACGCCAAGACACTCAACAATTTGTCCATGGGTTTGTCCAAGGAACAACGGCTCTCCAAAACATCGGTTCCCCCGGGAAAAACAAGAAGATTGCTGCGACATATCGACACCACACTAGCAACCGATACGGGTACTCCTCTTCCCTTATTCGTGCAAATCTTACGTGTCTGCTTGCACGGTATTCATCCCACAGAAGACACTAGTTGACCGCTTCTTCTTCATACTAGATGTTCCTAGTAACTCGCAATGCACAAGGTTTCTCCTCATGTACTATTTCACCTTAGCTAGAGGTCCATCGCCCCCCTAAATTTCAATTTCTGGCCAGTTGATTCCCAATTAACGGAAGCATTCCCCAGCGTAACAGGCGCTAGTACGCCTATTACGCCGGGGAAGCAGCGCCTTGGTGTTTATCTTAGGGGCATGTGCAGCCTAGATCTACTGGCGCCCGATCTGGAGACTGGAGGTCGGCCGGGATTAAAGGGATGGCCTGGGGGCACTGCCAAGCACGGCGGTGGTGTGAGGTCTAGGGGAGGGCGGGGCGACGGAGACAGGGGTCTGGGCCGGTGGTCGCTGGCGGTTCGAGAAAGATCGTCAACAGTGACTGGCGGGAGGTAGATGAAGGTCATCTGCCCATTCATTATAGATCGGACGGTTCATTAAAAAATTGACTGAACTATTTATTTTCAATCGACTGTTATCTTAGATATGACCACATGTGGTGGTGTGCTGGAGGAGTACCTGCATTTCCTGTGCTCAAATATTACAAAATCATACGGAGTAGAATCTAATTTTGTTTGCCATGCAATTTTGTAGAGCTATCATATGTCTCCTGTCATTTATATTTCAGCCACCTACTATCTGCTACTTTTACAGTGCACTAGTTCTGCACACACTTCACCCATACTCACTATTGTGTTTTTATGCAAGGGTATTTCAGAGTCTGCCTCGAGGGAAGCAGAAAAGAAAAGAGAGAAGTTCTCCAGCTTGCTACACGGGTAGGCACGGCACGTTACAGCGCTATAAAGGGTGCAGTGTCAGCAGATGGAGACGGTAAACATAGCTCTGGAGTTGATGACCTCGCTCGCAATGAACCACCATCCCAGGTGCTTGCTTTAACTTCGCGGTGTCATATGTGGTTGCATGTTTCATATGGTGTCTAGCTTGTATTCAAAAGGCCGAAGTCGGTCTTTATTAAGATAAGGAAATATATTTTTTACATGAACCACCATCCCGTGAGCACCAGAAGACAAATAGCTAGTCAGGGCACTGGCCAAGCCAGTGACAAGCACAGCAAAGATAGGCACCACCTGGAAGCCAACTACTTCCTTTGTTCCTAAATATAAGTCTTTGGAGGGATTTCACTATGAAACACATACGGATGTATGTAGATGCATTTTAGAGTGTAGATTCATTCATTTTGCTCTGTATGTAGTCTATAGTGAAATCTCTACAAAGACTTATATTTAGGAACGGAGGGAGTAAAAAGCTGCGATGGTGGCGAAGCAGCCCGCTTCCCACCAGGCTCTCGGGTCCTAGATGATCATGCTCACCACTCCAGCCGAATGTCTAGCTTGTATTGCTTCCAATTTGGTTAAATTGCATCTGCTTAGCTTACACATTATACCTTTGAATATGACATGCCTTTCTGTTTTTGGTCCATACTAGTACATCTGTGTATTAACGATGTTCTTACATCAAACTAATGTTCTTTTGTATCCCTCATAAATCACTTATGATGAGGCAGGCAGGCAAGGGGAGTACTCCTCATTTAAAGAATGCAGCGTCAGCCTCCCAACATGATTCTCAAGAAACAGAAATGCTAGATGAAGATAGTGAATGTAGCTTTGTAGTTGATTACAGCATTTCCCCTACACCAGCATCCCAGGTGCTTGCTCTAACTTGGCAGCGTGATATGTGGTTGCATGTTGCATATGGTGTCTAGATTGTAATCCTTTCAATCTGGTTAAACTACATGTGCTAGTCTGCTTAGCTTATACATTATACCTGTTAATGTGACATGCCTTCCTGTATTTAGTACATAGTACATCTATCTATTAAGCATGTCCTTACATAAAACTATTGCTTTTTTTGTATCCCGCATCAATCAATATGACGAGACACCTTTAGTATATGCAGTGCGATATTAGTTGCATCTTTCATATGATTTATAGCATGCGCTACTTCTAATTTGTTGAAATTCCATTTATGATGGGACACTTTTAACTTGGCAGAGTCATATTGGTTGCATCTTTCATGTGGTGTCTAGCTTGCATTGCTTCTGATTTGCTGGAATGGTTTCTTCTTAGTTTACGCAAACAGTTGTGAACGTGCCATGTCATCCTGTTTTTCGTACATATTCCATCCTGGTATCATGTGTTTGCCTTACATCAAAGTAGTGATTGTTAGTATCATGCATGAATGAGTTCTGAAGAGAGAATTTTATTGCTTTTTCTTGTTGGTTTTACTTGACAATTCAAAATCAATAAAGCGGAAGGAAGTGAGCAAGGCAGCGGATAAAGGTGCTCCTTCCAAACGGAGGGCCTCTACAGTTTCTACTCCTCCACACCCCCAAGATGATTTCCAGGACAACACATGCATAGACACTCAACAAAGCTGTGTTTCTGATGAGCACGTCTCCCCTAGTGCAGCATCACCAGTGCTACCTCTAACTTGGCACTGTTATATGTGGTTGCATGTTATGTGTGATGTCTAGCTTGTATTGCTTCTAATTTTGTTGAATTCCATCTGCTTACTTTACACATTATACTTGAATAAGACACGTGTTCCTGTTTCTAGAACATACAATATCTGTCTATCACACCATGTTCTTACATCAAATTACTATTGTTGTGTAACCTGCAACAATCACTTATCATAAGACACGTTTGACTTCGGAGTGTGATATAGGTTACATCTCACATTCTTTTCTAGCTTGTACTACTAATTTGTTGAAATGGTACTTATGACGAGACAGTTTTAACTTGGTAGAGTGATATTCGTTGCATCTTTCATATGGTGTCTAGCTTTCATTGCTTCTAATTTGTTGAAATGCCTTCTCCTTAGTTTACACATCATAAGCTGTGAATATGCAATGGCACTAATGACGAGAGACCTCTAACATGGTAGTGTGATGTTGTTTGCATCTTGCATATGACTTATTTCTTGTACTGCTTCACATTTGTTTAAACGCCATTTATGATGAGACACTGTTAACTTGGCAGAGCGATATTTGTAGCATCTTTCATATGGTGTCTACCTTCCATTCCATTGCTTCTAATTTGGTGAAATGTCTTCTACTTAGTTTACACATCATAGTTCTGGTTATCTCTTCCGTCCCATTTTTCATACATATTACATCCTCCTATCATGTGGTTGTCTAACATCAAAGTTCAGTTCGTCTGCATCACGCATCAATTTGTTCTGAAGAACTAAATTGTTATTCATTTTTCTTGTCGTCTTGACTTAACATGGCACAGAGAAAGAAGAAGAAACACATAATGGCAGGGAATGAGAAGTGGATGAATCCTGTAGATTCTGCTGGTACTGATGGTGCAATAGAAGGTCAAAGTCCAGCGGAAAATTCTACAAACACGCCATCCCATGCTACACGAGCTGCAAAAAAAGCCAAACAGAAACAAATAGCTGCCACCAAACAAGCAGAGCAGCCCTAGTTCTTGCAACACCTACCACAGTACTACCAGCTACACGACTTACTCGTGCGTCAACTAAGCTAGCAGCATGTTCCCAAGCTGCCTTGCCACCTGACACTACTTCCCAAGCACTCTTTACACAAGACGAGTTGGCAATATCAGATGAACCTTGTGAGCTTCAATAGCAAGAAGGTAGTTCCCGGAGTCAAGTTACAGTTGCATGCTTCTTTATATGTAGTCTCACAGTTTGATGTACACTAACACTTCCTATGTTCATTGTTGGACTAGCACCTAGGTGCAAGAGGAAACAAACATCAGGGATAATGCTCGATAGGTTAACTAAATCTAGAGGAGGAAGAATGAAGATCCGTTTTGAGGCAGGTTTAAAAAGGCCATGTGATGCTACAGAGTCAGCCAAGTTAGTATCGGAGGCAACGGTTGCCGTTAGGTGTCATGTACGTATCCTCCCAACATGGATTCAGTACAGGAATGACAAAGACGAAACCTAGTTCAACACCTTCCTCGACCATTTATCTGTAAGTGGTTATGTATGGAAACTAGTAATATCGTCTTGCTCTGTCCCATACTTTTTAGGTTGCTGATAATGAGACTCCCATATTTTTTAACAGATGAGGTTCAAGTTGGATAGCCAAGATGATGCAACCAGACAAGCTTGCACCCATGTTTTCAAGTCTGCTCTGCGACAGTATCGGTATAACTTGAGGAAAACTCACTTTGAACGCAAGGCTAACAGTGAACTTTCCAAAACATCTCCAGTGGAAAATATATCGGATGAAGACTGGAGGGGCCTTGTTAAACACTGGTCTAATCCGAAGTATCAGGTACTTTATATATATGTGATCAGATCACATGTTGAAGTCCTATTTACGCATGTGCCACACAAATCTATCTTCTTGTAGGTGAACTGTTCAAAGAACAAGGCCAACCATACGAAAGTGAAATTCCAACAGACGACAGGATCTCGTAGCTATATTGCACACTGCGAGGCTCTTGAAATTAGCTGTTGTTTCACTTTTTTCGCTGTACATATCATCAGAACTATATTGACTTGTTCGAAATGCAGAGAAAAGCCCGCAAGGACCAAAAAGTACCTGAACCAAATGTTGTGGAAATCTTCAAAGACTGTCACACCAGCAAGAAGAAGGGCATGACTACACCAGTCAAAGCCGCTGTTGTAAGTCCTTAATCCTCATGCCTTTTAACTACTACTTACTCTGACTTGTGCCTTGAACTGCATGGTTTGCAGCCAATGTCTATTACTGTCGGATTTCGGGTTCCGGCAGACCCTGTAGATTCGAACACTGGGGTGCACGCGGAGACTTCGCCCACTACCTACCTGCACCTCGCCGCCTCGCTAGGATCTAAGCTATGAAAGGAACAACACAAGAGACACAAGGTTTATACTAGTTCGGGCCACCATTGTGGTGTAATACCCTACTCTAGTTTGTGGTGTGGTGGATTGCCTCTTGGGCTGATGATGAACAATACAAGGAAGAACAGCCTTGCGAGGGTCTGTTCTTGGCTGGTGCGATGAACTGCTTGGGGGAGTTCAGTCGCTCTTACTGCTGGTTTTTAGGATGATCCTCCCTATGGGTGGCTAGTCCTATTTATAGGCAAAGGCCCTAGTCCTCTTCCCAAATATTGAGCGGGAAGGGCGCCAACAATTGGCCATTTTGAAGGGGAACATCCAGTACACTTATCCTGACTAAAGTTGGTCCTCGCCTGTCAAAGGCTCTAGTGGTGACGCCGGCTTGGGATCCACAATGACCTCCTTCCTGTCGTTGCGTCGGTCTTGGTCTTATTGCACCGAAACGGATGCCTTTGCTTGATGCTCTCGCCTGCGGTTGCTCCCTTTGCACCAAAGAGGAAAGGAGGACACTGTGCGGGCTGGCGCCCGCCTGGCGCCCTTGGTCGTCATGGCTTGCATCATGGGCACCTCGTGAGGTACCACACCTTGATCTCTCTGCTTCCTCGCGAGCTAGCCTGACGAGGCCATGCCTGTGGAAGCTTCCTGTCGTCCACCCCGCGAGGCTTGGCCCCTTGCGAGGGTCTTGAGCTTGTGCTGATGAAGATGGGCCGTGCTGGGCCGCCCCTTGAGCCACGCCGCAGGCCGCAAGCAGGCAAGTCTGGGGACCCCCGTTCCCAGAACTCTGACAGTAGCCCCCGGGCCCAAGGCGCGCCCGGACTTGGCTGAACAGAGAAGCGAAGGGGCAAGTGTGCAGCGCCGCGGGCCCTAACAGCCTGCGGCCTTGGGCGCCGCGTGGCGGTAGATTGGACTTGGGCGGCTCCACTCCCCCATGACGCCTCGGCAACTACACGAACTGACAAGTCCCTGCATGCAAAGCGGGTCATGATTACCCGTGATCGTGGAGGCCAGCGGTTGGCCTCCTCTGGCTATAAGTACCGGACGGCGCCTGCCCTTCCGGTCCATCCCCTCTTGCTTATCCTTCTTCTTTATGGCTCCGCCAAAGAGGTTCTCGGCCGCGGAGAAAGGAAAGGCCCGCCAGGTGGAGCCTGACCCTCCCCTGCCCAAGCGCGGTCGAGGTTGTCCCCGCAAGCACCCTGCGACCCCCACGGTGGCTCCTCGCGGCCGTGGAGGTGATCTCCCGCGTGGTAACAGGCGGCAGGCCGCCGCTGGGGGGCGCGCTATGGCCGCGCGACCCCCTAGGCCACGCTCCCACTCAACAGAGGTTCTGCCGGAGTTCGTTGTGTGGTCGGCGGAACCGGCTAGCACCCGGCTCCAACTTCCTCGCTTCCTCCTATGTGAGCTTCCGGCTGGCGCCCCGGGCGGCCTCTGGCTTCAGTCGGACGGTTGCTGCAGCCGGGCCTCCTGGGCTTCGTTGGAGGTCTCTGCAGCCGGGAGCCTGGCCCTGACCCGCGGCTGGCAAACGTTTGCCTGCGCGCGTGGTCTGGGCCGGCAGTGGACCCTGCACTTCAAGTTCGACGGTGATGCCACCCTCTACGTCAGGGTGTTCGGGGAAGATGGTCGCCGCGCTGGGTGCTTCCCTGAGAACGACGACCACGGCCATGGGTCCAGCCCAAGCGATGATGAAGATGACAGCGCGCGCGTGGTTGGCGGCGCTCGTGGTTCATCGAGCTTCGACGGCTCTTCTTTGGTTGGCGGCTCCTCCAGTGGTGGCTGCGATCAGCCTCCGCGCCGCCGCGCCCGCCTGGAGGGAGGTAGCGGGTCCGCCCGCCGTCGCGCCTCGGTGAAGCGCGAGATGGAGTCCTCCTGAGCTCCGGAGGCAGTTCGAGTCTCCCCTGCGAGTTGGTGTCGGGCGAGTCGCGCCTGTTTTGTTATTTTCCCCTTTTCCTGCGCAAAGATACAGTAGTGTAGGGCCCGCAAGGGTGTGCTTGGACTATTGTTGTTAATTATTGTACTGCTTCCGCTATTCTGGTATTGTGCCTTTGTGCCACACGCCGGCGTGCAGAAATTACTTAGCTCGGGGGGGGGGGCTGTTGTGACCTTTGCTTCCCGAGGCCGAGGCCTCGTCGAACGCTTCACGTCCTGCGAGGGTTAGTCTGGAGAGGTAGTTCCCGGCCTCAGCTGCGGAGGCGACCGACCCAGGTCCTGTGTTCGTGTTGCGGTGCCCGTGGGGCACGGACTAGAGGGGTGCTCCAGTAGTGGACCCGGGTAGGGAAGCCTCGAACGATAAGGGCAGAAAATACTCGCGAGGGTGCCCGCGTTGCTCCCTCGTGAGACTTGCGTGAGAGAAATTGGGGTAGGAGAGCGAAAAAGGCAAAGAGTCACAAGCCAAAGACGACAACAACTTCAATAAAACCTCGAACGGGGATGAACAAGCCAACTGCAGAAAGCAAATGAGGAAAGCCGAGTCCGGCACCTAATCTAGTCTTCGACGTCTTCTCACCAACACGGAGCTAAGTGCTGCCACTAGGCGTGGGAGGGAGCCCCAGGGCCTGAGGCCGGCGCTCCTGAGACTCCGGGGCGTGTACAGCCCCAACTCATTATTACGTGAGAGTGTCACGGGCGGCGAGCTTCACAGGCATTGGCCTTCTTCACAGGCTCCGGGCCTTTCTCGAAAAGATAAACTTCACAGGCGTTTGCCTTCTTCACAGGCTCTGGGCCTTTTCCAAAATGCAAAGCTTCACAGGCGTTCGCCTTCTTTACAGGCTCTGGGCCTTTTCCAAAACGCGACATCTTCACAGGCGTTCGCCTTCTTTACAGGCTCTGGGCCTTTTTAGGGGTAAAACCTCCGGAGGTGCTGAATGTTCCATGCGTTCTGGACGGGTATCCCCTCCTGAGTCTCCAAGCGCGCGGAGCCGGGCCTGGAGACATGAACAACCTTGAACAGGCCCTCCCACATGGGAGAGAGCTTATGCAGTCCCTCCCTGGAGAGAACCCGCCTGAGCACGACGTCCCCTACCTCGAGAGTCCTGGGGCGGATGTTGCAGCAGTGGTATCGCCATAGTGCTTGTTGGTATCTTGCCGCCCGGAGCGCGGCTTCTCGACGGCGCTCCTCCCCCAGCACGAGGTTTGTCCCTCGCATGGCGTCCTACTGCGCCTCATCGAACACTACGACCCATGCGGAACGACGTCTGACCTCGTGAGGGAGGACCGCTTCAGCTCCATAGACCAGGAAGAATGGGGTCTCGCCAGTTGGCTTGGTCGCGGTCGTGCGGATGGACCACAACACGGACTGAAGCTCATCGTACCAACCTCGGCCGCAGGCCTCCAACTTCTTCTTGAATGTCCTGGTCTTGAGGCCTCTCAGGACCTTCGTGTTGGCCCGCTCGACCTGACTGTTGCTCCGGGGATACGCCACTGAAGCGTAGCATATCTGCGTTCCAACGTTAGCACAGTATGTTTTGAAGAGGTTACTGGTGAATTGAGAACCGTTGTCGGTGATGATGCGGTTCGGTACCCCGAACCGGCTCACGGTGCCCTTGATGAACTTGACCGCAGAACCTGCGGGGATGGTGCGGACGGCTTCCACTTCAGTCCACTTGGTGAACTTGTCCACGACGACGTAAAGGTAGCGATAGCCCCCTGGCGCCCGAGGAAATGGGCCCAGGATATCCAGCCCCCAGACTGCGAATGGCCACGAGAGGGGTATAGTTTGCAGACCTCTCGCCGACTGATGGATCTGGTTGGCATGGAATTGGCAGGCCTCGCAAGCCTTCACTAGTTCGACGGCATCATTGAGCGTAGTGGGCCAATAGAATCCGCTGCGGAACGCCTTGCCAACGAGGGTCCGCGATGATGAATGATGCCCACAGTCTCCACCATGTATATCCGACAGCAGTTCCTTCCCTTGCTCCCTGGAGATGCAGCACATGGACACATCATTCGGTCGCCTCCGGTAGAGCTCTCCATCCCGATGCAGTATGATGTGGCTTGCCGTGCCACACGCTCCGCTTCCCCCTCCTTCTCTGGCAAGGTCCCTTGCGTCAAATAGCTCCGGAGCTCCGTGATCCAGCACTCCTCCTGAGGCTCCATCGTCAAGAGCAGACGTGCCCCTGAGGCCGAGCCATAGACTGGGGCTCCCGAGGCTGGCGGCTGGGGGAGCTCCTCCCGAGGCTGCACCGCGCTTGACAGTGATGGCGTGGCCGAGGGCTTTAAGAGCCGCTCTTCAAAGACGCCAGGCTCCTGAGGTAGCCACGTGGATGCTCGTTTGGCGATGTCGTCGGCCTCCTGATTGGTGCCACGGGGCACATGCTGCAACTCTAGCCCCATAACTGCTTCTCCATCCTGCGGACCTCTGCAAGGTAGGCTTCCATGTGCTCATCCCTCGGCTCGTATACTTTGTTGGAGAAGTTGACGAGGAGTTGTGAATCGCCCTTAATGGTAATGCGCTTCACTCCTAGGGCAGCCGCGGCCTTCAGGCCTGCTATTAGGCCTTCATATTCTACTATGTTGTTGGAGACCTTTTCTCCGTGCTAGAAACAGAGCTGCACGGCGTAGTAGAGCTTGTCTTCAGTAGGATATATAAGCACCGCACCAGCCCCCGCGCCGTGCCTGGAGAACGCCCCGTCGAAGTACATGACCCAACCGTCCGGCGCCTCGCTTCCCGGGGAGAGGGATCGATCTTCATCAGCCTTGAGGCCCAGCGCCTCCGTCCACTCTGCCACGAAATCTGCCAAGGCGGCCCCCTTGATGACTCTGGTTGTGCTAAATTCAAGCTGAAACGCTTGAAGTTCAATGTTCCACTCAGTGACTCTTCTAGCTGAGTTAGGGCTCCTGAGCACCCTTTCCAAAGGGTACACCGAGACAACCTTGATGGGGTGGCCCTGAAAATAATGCCGCAGCTTGCGCGAGGCCACCAATAGCACGAGGAGGAGTTTCTGAGGCATGGGGTACCGCGCCCTTGCGTCCCGCAACACTGTGCTGACGAAGTACATAGGGTGTTCAACGAGGTTGGGAATGCTAGTGTCGATGGCGCCCTTCGGAGGCCGTGGTGCCTCCTGAGACAGGGGAGCCTCCAGCGGCTGGTCGCTAGGGGGAGGGGTCTCTGCTGTCCCTAGTGCGTTCCCCTGCGGCGGCTAATCCTTCTTGGCTGTGGTAGTGGTTTCTGTGGGTCTTCCTTGATCATGTTTCGCCTCGACCCGGGCAGCTTCCACGGCTTTGGTCCGACGCTCCTCCCTAACCGCCACCAGGGCTGCGCTGGCGGAGTAGGGAGTGGCTGCAAGGTAGAGCACCAGGGGTTCCTGAGGGCGCGGGGCCACCATTACCGGAGGGCTGGTTAGGTACCTCTTGAGATCTTGGAACGCCTTGTCGGCCTCTTCAGTCCATTCAAAGGGTCCCTTTTTCTTCATCAGCTGGAAGAAACGCAGCGCTCGCTCCCCAACTTGGAGATGAAGCGTCCTAGTGCTATCACGCGCCTAGTGAGCTTCTGCATTTCTCTGAGGGTCTTTGGCGGGCTCATGTCCTCGACTGCCTTGACCTTTTCCGGGTTAGCTTTGATGCCTCGGTGGGATACGAGGAAGCCCAAGAGCTTGCCTGAGGGGACCCCAAACACACAGTTCTCTGGGTTGAGCCGCAGGCTCACAGCGTTGAGCCTTGCGAAGGTTTCCTCTAGGTCTTGTATCAGGGTCTTGGCCTCATGAGACTTCACCACAATATCATCGACGTAAGCCTCAACATTCTTCCCGAGCTACGGGCCCAAGGTGATGTGCATAAGCCACTGAAATGTCACCCCTGTGTTGCGCAGCCCGAACGGCATGCATGTGTAGCAGTACACCCCACACGTGGTTAGGAAAGCCGTTGTTTCCACATCTTCTACCGCCATCTTGATCCGGTGATACCCAGAGAAGGCATCCAAGAAACATAACAGGTCGCACTTGGCGGTGGAATTGATGATTTGATCGATGCAGGGGAGCGGAAACGGATCTTACGGGTAGGCTTTGTTGAGGTTTGTGAAGTCAACACACATACATTCCTTCCCCCCTTTCTTTGGCACGACAACTGGGTTGGCTAACCAATCCGGGTATCGGACCTCGCGAATGACCCCAGCAGCTTCTAACTTGCGGGTCTCTTGGACAATGAAAGCCTGTTTTTCCGTGGACTGCCACCTTGCCTTCTGCTTCACGGGGCGGACATTGGGGCACACGTTGAGGTGGTGCTCGATTACGCCTCTAGGGATCCCTGCCAACTGATCGGGCTCCCATGCGAATACCTTCTTGTTTGCACACAGGAACTTGACCAGGGCCTCCTCCTGCTCGAGCTCGAGGTCGGCGCCTATGTTGAAGGTGGCGTCAGTGGATCCGTCCTCATCGACGAGTATCTGCTTAGTTTCTGCCTTGTCTTGGATGAACAACTGCTTCTTCTTGGTCGGCGCAGCCCTCTTGGGCTCAGGGGCGTCCGAGTCGGCAGGCTGCGCCGACACCGCCGACTTGAAGGCGAGCTTGAGCACTTGCAACGCATCCCCGGTGTCTCCGGACATGGTGAGGATGCCGGTGCTCCTGGGCATTTTCATGAGGTTGTATGCTGGGTGAGTCGCGGCCATGAATAGGGCCAGTGCTGGGTAGCCGAGGATGGCGTTGTATCGGAGGCCAATGGGGGCGATGTCGAAGTCGATTAGCTCCATACACAAACCAGGTCAATACCAGTCAGCCCATTCCCCAGCAGAGCTTTGATCTTGGCCATGGTAGGAGCAAGGGACTTGCGCTCCGTGGCAGTAATCTTGTCAGGCAGAGGGTGATTGGTGTCAAGACGGAGGGCGCGAAAGCCGGGCAGAGGGTTCTCGTCAGCCGGAGAAGTGTCTTGGCAGTAGAACCATGTCATGTTCCAGTATTTGGGATGGCTTGGTGGGTTAGCATAGGGAAAAATTACATCTCTGAGGCGCTGGATTGAAACTCTGCCAAGTTCCAAGCATTGGCCACTGGCGCACTCCGTCTGGCGGTTCAAGTAAAACAATTCTCTGAAGAGCAGTAAATTGGGCTCCTCACCAAGATAGACTTCGTTGAACACTTGGAAGTTGCAGATATTAGACACGGAATTGGGTCCAATGTCTTGTGGGTGAAGGTCTAAAAACTTCAACACGTCTCTGAAGAACTTTGAACCAAGAGGAGTAAAATCCTGGTTCATATGATCTGTGAAAACAATGACCTCCCCTTCCTTGGGTTGAGGTACTTCTTTGTCCAGGTTAGGAGCACGATAATGCATGATTTCTTTCTTCGGCAGATAGCCAGTTGTCACGAAGTCATTCAAGGTGCTCTCAGTGACAATGGATTTCACCCAGTTGCAAGAGGTGGCTGCTTTGGGCGCCATTCTGTTTGAAAGCCTAAGATAAAACAATAAGGCCCGGTTCAAATTTAAGCCGGGCAGGATAACAGTCTTACTATGAATAGCAATATGGCGACTTATGAAGGGGCCTAATGGTGTAAGGATAATTATGTCCTAGTTACATACGCCACCATAGGTTTTATAAGCCGTTGATACGTCCATTTTACATCATGCTTTTATGTCAATATTTATTGCATTGTGGGTTGTTATTTCACGTTATGTCACAATACTTATGGCTATTCTCTCTTATTTTACAAGGTTTACATGAAGAGGGAGAATGCCGGCAACTAGAATTCTGGGCTGGAAAAGGAGCAAATATTGAAGGACCATTCTACGCAACTCCAAAAGTCCTGAAACTCCATGGAATACCTTAGAATAAATAAAGAAAAATCGTCGCCAAAGATGAAGGCCAGGGGGCCCACACCCTGCTCAGGAGGGTGGGGGGCACCCCCCTGGGCACGCCCCCTACCTCGTGGGCCCCCTGGTGGCTCTCTGACGCCCATCTTCTCCTATATGAAGTCTTTCGATGAGAAAAAAATCAGAGATAACCTTTCGGGACGAGACTCCGCCGCCATGGGGCGGAACCTTGGCGGAACCAATCTAGGGCTCTGGCGGAGCTTTTCTGCCGGGGACACTTCTCTCCGAGAGGGGGAAATCATCACCATCGTCATCACCAGCGCTCCTCTCATCGGGATAGGGCAATCTCCATCAACATCTTCACCAGCACCATCTCATCTCCAAACCCTAGTTCATCTCTTGTATCCAATTCTTGTCTCCAAGTCCGGGATTGGTGCTAGTAGGTTGCTAGTAGTGTTGATTACTCCTTGTAGTTGATGCTAGTTGGTTTATTTGGTGGAATATCATATGTTCAGATCCTTTATACACAATATTACCCCTCTGATTATGAACATGAATATGCTTTGTGAGTAGTTATGTTTGTTCCTGAGGACAAGGGACAAGTCTTGCTATTAGTAGTCATGTGAATTTGGTATTTGTTCGATATTTTGATGAGATGTATGTTGTCTAACCTCTAGTGGTGTTATGTGAATGTTGACTACATAAAACTTCACCATTATTTGGGCCTAGAGGAAGGCATTGAGTAATAAGTAGATGATGGGTTGCTAGAGTGACAGAAGCTTAAACCCTAGTTTATGCGTTGCTTCGTAAGGGGCTGATTTGGATCCACATGTTTCATGCTATGGTTAGGTTTACCTTAATACTTTTGTTGTGGTTGTGGATGCTTGCAATAGAGGTTAATCATAAGTGGGATGCTTGTCCAAGTAAGGGCAGTACCCAAGCACCGGTCCACCCACATATCAAATTATCAAAGTACCGAACGTGAATCATTTGAGCTGATGAAAACTAGCTTGACGATATTCCCATGTGTCCTCGGGAGCGCTTTTCCTATCATAAGAGTTTGTCCAGGCTTGTCCTTTGCTACAAAAAGGATTGGGCCACCTTGCTGCACTTTATTTACTTTTATTACTTGTTGCTCGTTACCATTTATCTTATCATAAAACTATCTGTTACCACTTATTTCAGTACTTGCAGAGAATACCTTGCTGAAAACCGCTTATCTTTTCCTTCTGCTCCTCGTTGGGTTCGACACTCTTACTTATCGAAAGGACTACAATAGATCCCCTATACTTGTGGGTCATCAGCCGTCAGCATGTTTCTATCAACAGAGGTGATCCAGAGGATTAATTGAGTATTACTTCGTTATAAGCCGGCGATCAGAGTCGCCATGACTGGATAAATCTAGCAGAGTATGGATTTTGCCTAAGTGTTGTAGAAACAAGTTTCATAGTTTGCAGCAATGATTTTGGATAAAATAAAGGTTCAGAAAAGAAAAATTACTAGACCTAACAACAGGGTGCAGAGAAGTTCATAAGCTATGATGAGGTTTTCTTACAAGATAAGAAGATCTATTGATAATCAAAATGGATGTGGAATACTAACCGCATCAGATCTATGGGGTTCTTTGGATTAGGCGAAGTCATGGCAAGGAAAAACATGAAGAACTCCGATGAACTACGCCCGTACAGAACACGACTAGCCCTAGTGCAGATCCATGGCGCGGAAAGGGAAGCACTTACTGCGGAGGATCTGTGGAGGAGGAGCGTTGCCGTTCTCTGGTCAAGGTTAGGTTGATGCGGCGACCGAACTCGACGAGGGCGAGGGACGCAGTGGCGACGGCAGCGGATCTCCAGTGGCAGATGGGGGCGATAGGAAGACGATGCGAACAGAGAAGAAGAGGAGACCTAGTCGGGTCTATTTATAAGGAAAAACCTGATGAATGGGCACGAAAAACGAGGAGGCCGAAAAACAAGAAAAAACATAGTTATCCAGCTACAAAGGCGCCTCGGTTTTTGGATGGTCATTAAGCCAGAGATCCGTTGGGATGCGTTGGACAAATGCGTTTATGACAGGTGACGTCATGGGGGGTTACCACAAATTCAAAGGATGACATCATGGCGGGTTACAGAAATCTCATAAGCAAGGAGGAGACGATTTTCCTTAAGTGTCAAAGATTGACATGAACCAGTTCAAATCAATCTGGAGCCTAATGTTGGGGATATAACTATCAGGTATGACCCGCCAGGAGGGACCGGGTTATACCTACAAAGCATTCTTGAATCCCAACGCTCAAGGTTGAAGACGGTGGCTTAGTAAGGACCCACGGCCCAGAGGCTACTTAAGGCCCGTAGTGATAAACCGCCGTATTCATACGACTTGTATTGTAAGGTAAGAAAGATTAAGAAACCGAGCCAGATACTATTTATAAGCCGGCCGGGACTCTGTAGAGCCGCTGGGCGTCAACCTCTGTATATAAAGGGATGACCAGGCGGCAGTTTAGGACAGGTAACCACAACTCGAGACTCAGGCTAAGCGTATTCGCTCCCTGGTCATCGAAACCCTAATAATCCCATCACAACTAGACGTAGGCTTTTATCTTCATCGTAAGGGGCCGAACTAGTATAAAACTCTCGTGTCACTTGTCCCAATTAACCCCTTCAAGCTTCCTAGTTGCGATGGCTCCACAACGAAGTCCGTTCCTTAGGACATCTGACGTGACAATTCCACGACACATCTAAATAGGGCCTAATGCATTTTTCGATGCTAACTTTGACCAAATATTAGAGCAATAATATATGACATGCAACTTACACAAAGCACACCGTTAAATTCGTGTGTGAAAGGAGCTTTCAATGATATAATTTTCACATTGTGCATGTCATGTACTATTAATCTTCTCAATAGTCAAAGGCGATCTTAAAAAAACGCATTACACCCTATATAGATGGAAGGAGGGAGTATGAATCCATGTTATGTCCAATTAAATTTTTTCGCTTGCTGTATAATGCATGTAACCTACTCATACAACATTTTAGTGCATTCCAAATGTCTATACTACCGCTGCAATTCGAACTGAATTTGAATTCGTTTCTCTATTTCAATAAGAATCTACAATCACGATTGTTGCCAACTTCAACCATCATTCGTGTATTACCTTAATAACACACCACATGATTACTATAGAGATAGATATGAACTATGTGTACTACATGAACTCGAATTCTATTTTTTGAATACACTTGATGTTGATTCCAAATAATAGTACATTTGATGCATTAACTATATATTCATAATATAAACCAAGTTCCATACGTACACCATGTTTATCACACAAAGTATAGTGCCCCGGCCGCCCCCTACATTATGACAAGTATTTAGACCTGAGCTACAAAACCCACACATTATCCTAATTTATAATGTATGTTCTGTTTATTGTACGTAATACTAGCAAGATGCACATGCATTCCACAGAACATCAACATGATCAAGGGGAGGCCTAATTTGCAAATATGTAGAGGGGTGTGGGTATCTTTTTTCAAAATTGCCATAGTTTCCTTCCTATCCGTTAGATATAAATCGAACGGCCTATATTGCAGGATGGCAGGCACACCATCATCAACAACTCCATTTTTTATAAGAGTAGAGATAAAATATATTATATGTAGTATAACATGTTCATAACCACACCATGTGTATCACCGTTATATATATTCACACATGCGTCGGTTTAAAACACTGATAAATTCTTCAAATATCTGAATTCGCTTTTTATAACGAAGTATGATCTCTATTCGTCTTTTACACCCACACAATCCTCTTATCTTTGTAGTTAGTGATAACTTTCTCTCGTGCATGCACACGCCCACATCCCTCTCACCCTCCCTTAGCATTCTCTAGCTCCATCGTGCAAATTCGTCTTTTCACTTTAGGTCATTCACCCATGGAGTGTGTAGGCCCCCCAGCTCCTTCTTTACGGCACACATCGACCGATATGCCTATCTAGCCAGGTGTGCGTAGCACAAACACAAGCTTCCCCTCTTCTCTTATCACCGTCCATGCCTCTCTCCCACCACTCTTTTCATCGATCTCGTACTCGCCCACTCCTTCCCCCTCGATATAGTATGCCTCTCGCACCACCTCCTAGATGCATCCATCTCTCTCTATCCTTCTCCCCATGCCTCATTTGCTTCTAACACACACATGCATGTATACCAATCGATCTCCCAACATATACCTAGGTCGACTTTAACTATCCCCCCCTCAATTGACGTACCTCACAAGTTATGTCTCTTCTTTCTCTGACAAGGACGATTGATCTTCCTATGTAGTTACGTCTGCTTACCACACCCATGTCGTCCCCCCTCATCATTTGTGCATGCCCCGTGACCTGTCTCTCACACGCACATGCACAGATAGGCAGCCATCCCCTCTCTTATTGATATTACAGGCGTGCCCTCCGTTTGTCTAGCAAGCCTATCCCACCATTTGTTAGAAGCAACTCCACTACCACCCCCTCCAACACTCTAGCTCTGTCTATCTCCCAACCTTATTCCTCTCCTACACATATGCATGGATGCCGATCAATCTCCCTTAATACATGAGGTAGGCCTCTCTCCTCCTCCACACATATACCAGCCATTGTACCTTTATAGTTAATTAGGCCTCCCTCCCCCCACCCCCCCACACCGATAGTCGAGCGTTGTAGGTAGGTATCCATGCCACAGAGACAATCTGCACCTGTCCCCTCTCAAGTTCCAGTAGGCCAGCCACTCTATATCTTTGACGTGGGCACACACAAATTCGATGGCACTCTTTATCGATCGCGCACGCGCACAGACACACATCATCCCTCTCTTCGATTCTATGGACACCTCAAGCCGATGATACCTCCACTCTCTTCTCGTGGATCGCCCCCTCTATGTATATGATATATCAAACCCACACACTATATCTCTCTATGTTTGTATCTCTCTCACACAACTCCATGTAGGTGGTGTACGTAAACAAGAAGAGAATAGGTGCACCGTGCCCGTACTCACGCTTCGTGCCCAGCCACACCTGCACGGGTACACAGCGGAGCTCATTTCTATATGAAATGGCAGCCCATGTGCTAATTTCAATGCGTGTAGTGGTTGTTTACCTACGGAGGTCGTGTACCACGCGTGCACGAAACAGAGTTCGACTTGATGCGTTGGCGCGTTATTTCTAAATAAAGTTATATCGCTCAATGGCACGTACACAGAATATAAAACAATTTTTATGGAGAAAAAGGCAGTCCGCTCCACTATATACAATGGAGCATGCCTACCTGGTTTGTCTCTCTTCAGAGTATCTCACACAAGGATGTGGTGGCCTCTCTATCTCTCTCACCATTGGTCACTGATCCGGCCGCTTCCCGTCGGAAAGGGAGGATGTGCATCATTTCTCCGTTTGATGGTGCTGAGGCAGCACGTCCCGATCTGTGGTACACGCCGTTCTCTCTGACCAAGCTCCGGCGTGATAGGGCCTACGCCACCTGCTCGCTGCCGCAGTATGGGTAGATTCCGCCCGCCACCGCTCACCTAGTTACATCCCGACGACCTCCAGGTATACCCTCCGGCCTTGCTCCACTACCCGTCTTCCCACGTCGCTGCATGTGGATTTCCATAGTTCTTTGCCCAAAACGTAGCTCGTCCGGAGTACTTTCCATATTGCAATCTCGTCCTCACACCGTTTTAGACAAACACAATCGTGTTGTTATCTTCCCGTAGGACAAGGAATATGCTTCTTTTTTGTCATCGCATGTGTCATCAACTGTTATTGGCCAGTAATTGTTTCCTTTCTACCTCTTTTCTGCAAACAGGGCTATCCATTTCACCTCATTACTATTGTGACCTTTTGGTGAACTGCACAAATCATTTTTTTCTTAAGAGTGTTTTGTGCAGTTGTACTAAAATGTCACACGGGCAATGTCTCTACATTTCAGTGCGACTGCACAAAGGGAGATTGGTTTTGCTCTATCCTCCTCAACAACTCCGAGCCTAATCTTCTCCAACTAGTTAGTCTTAAGAGAGACTGCAAAGGTGACCGGCTTCTATTTGTGTGTTTATTATTTCATCAGCAGTCCTCTGTTATCGTAATCACACTTCATATCTTTGGAACAAGGACGCTCAGCTCTATTTTAGTGGAACTGCACAAAATGATCAGAATGTTCCATGCTCCAGACAGCTAATTTTTTTCCCAACATACCTTGTTGATTTAGACAGAGCTGGGGGACATTGCTGCCAATGAAAGCATGGATCAATTTTAATTTAACACCTTCTCACAACTTTGTCTCAGTTGAGTAGCTCTGATCTACTAATAATTGAGATGCATTAGCAAGGAAGTTAGTTTATTATTGTTTCTGAAAGAGCATCGATGGCAAGACACGCGAAATAAAAGTTGAAATCTCACACCATTGTACAATTTCATGTAACTAGGAAATTATTTGTATAGTACGTCAATTATGTAAACAACCATCAATACACTCTTCTTTGAATTTGCTCATACTACTCCATCCGGAGTATATTTAAGAACTGAGGGGGTAGTGCACAACCGCATGGGAGACTCAGCCCGGTGGTTTCGTTGCATTAATAGTTAGTAATGAGTAGTCAAATCATAAGCCCCACCTTTCCCACTGTAAGTTCCTCGGAAGAAGCAACCATCAATACGCTCTTCTTTGAATCCGCTCATACTACTCCATCCGTCACTGTTTATAGAGCGTGCTTCAAAGAAAGAAAAAAATCTCTGGGACCAAGGCGATCGGCCTGAAAAATAGCATTGGTAGTTATAGCACGAGTCTATTACTAGAGGAAATAAAGCGTACACACATGCATGCAGTGCTTCCACCCTGGTACACACATGCATGCACTTACTCCACTCCGTAGTAGTACATCGAGAGAAAATTATGGACTTGATTGCGGTTACCATGCCCTAATTAATTGAGCATTAAACCAAACGCGTCTAAAGTCTCTCTGGTGGTGGAAATTCATTGAGAGAAATACATCATAATGAAGCGCGCCCTGTAAACTATGACGGAGGGAGGAGTAGATGAAGGTGCAAAACCAAGTACGCGTATGTCCAGTCGGTCAACGGACCTCCTCTTGGCATATCACTGACATGCGGGACCGGAGCGTGAGCAAACCGGTCTCAATTGATGGCAAAATGGCCAACCCGCCGTTCCTTGAGAGAGACGAGGAGCAAGAACACACAGACGGGCTCGTACGGAGGCCAAGATATATTCGAGCATGGTTGATCGATATCATCATTACATGGTGGGCTGCCATTTTCTGCCCTTCTCCGGAATAAATGTGTACTTTATCAGAGATTAAAAAATAAGAGTATAGACGCTCCACCATGCGGTTCTAGTAGTAGTAGTACTTGTACTACTAAACCTTGCGCTTGGCTCTTCGCCTCTTCGTGAAGTCGAACAATGATGGTACTTCGCATGTTCGGTACTACAGGTGTATGCCTCTGGCAATCTGACACCGAATGAACTGATGCATGTCCACCACCTGGGCGAGGGTAGGATGCATTCGTCAAAAGGCGTAAACGAGCTTCACCTTGTCCTGCAAGCTTCTCCTCGTTCTGCAAGTTGACGGGACACACCAAAAAGTATTGCTAGTCCATACTCCCTCCTTTCCGGTTAATATGGCTTAATAATTTTAGCGGGTAAATGAGAGAGCTTTATTCATATATAAGCATTCTTAGGACGATCAGCCAAGACACTGGTCACTAGGAAGCAAGGTACCCCACAAAATAAGAAGTATGAAGCGAGGTGTTTCATCAAGCCAGCTCTCGGCCACATTCAAAGTGCAGCAAGCACGGTTCGTACAAAGATGCGCCGCAAGGTTTGCTGGCCTGTTTACATGTTGAATAACAAGAAAACAGGAAATATTACCGAGCGCTCCTATTTGTAACAGGATATGAGCCAGAATTAAGCAAGAATTGTGGCGAGTGTTCCATGTAATCAACTTCCATTATCACATGCGAGAACCCTTGAAGAGAACCAAATGTGTTGAAGATTGCTTTATCACATTTTAAAAATATAATAAGAGTGCAGATGCTCCTCCATCCGGTTCCTAGTAGTAGTATAGTACATACCTCTATAGACTATAGTAGTAGTACTAGTACTAGTAAACTTTGTGCTTGGCTGTTCGCCTCTTTGGGAAGTCGAACAATAATATATAGTGTATGCTTCTGGTAATCTGACACCAAATTAACTGTTGCATCCCAATCGGGGGTCACCGCGGTATGGACCGATGCCGTGTCCCAACCGCCCTTCTAGCTACAGCCCAACGTCCCAGGTAGTCCATCTTCCTTTTGGAGCCGGCTTGCTACACTACCGCGGCTCCCCACGTAGCTCCATCTCCATGTCGATCTTTCTCTACTTCTACCGGCTTCTACTTGTGATGAGTTTATGTCTCATGAACTAGTGCCAGTACTATTATTCTAATCACACTTCTTCAATATCTTTCCCATCAGGGATGCTCAGCTCGATTTTAGTGGAACTGCACAAAAGCATCGTATGATCCGAGGGTGCCAGCCGTCTTTCCTTCGACAGGTTCTACCTGGCCAGGAAATTAAATCCTGGTTAGGGTTTAGTGTTTAAGTCGTAGTGACCCCATCAGTAGTTTTTCATTCATACACGCTCTCACAACTTTTGTCTTTAGTTTTGAAGTAAATATTGGCTATGATCTATGAATCATTGAGATGCATCAGCATGCGTGTTAGTTTTCCTTTGTATTTGATGGAATGTTGTAACGGGGTAACCTTGGAGTAGGAATTAAAATGGAGTGCAAAGTTTCCGTTTTTCCGGACAAAAAATGGAAACTGAGAGAAACCAACGTTTCGTTTCGTTGGATCGCGCCATCGAGAGAAACCAACATTTAAATCACATATGTCGTGTTCATGTCTCACCCTCCTCCACGGCTCGACTCCACACGGTCGCTCAGCATGCGACTCACCGCAAACCGAGTATATGATAACTTTCCCGCCTGCTTGTCGATGGATCGCGCCATGGAGTACTAGCACTACTGGAAGAGATTGTAGTGGTCGACATCCAAGAACGCGGAGTTGGGGGAGGACAGCTAGCTATAGCATGGACTCCCAAGAACTTTTTACATGCATGTTGTGTCGGCAATTGCGACCTTTGAACACGGAGCAGTCGCGTGCACCAGGAAGCGGCCGGCGCGCTGCTTCAATGCCGGCGCCAGTGAGAGGTCACGTCCGCTATGGCTGGGCATGAATGCGGCACTGACCGTTTCCGGCGGGAAGCACACGCGGGTGATGAAGAGGGTTTGGGTTGGTCAGGACCGGCTGTGGCAGCGATCCGGATGCTCGCGAACAAGAGATGTTGTATGTTAATATTGCTGCGTATATAATTAACAACGTAAATAATGTGCCAGTTGGACAAATATGATTGGAGATGGAGATGGAAATGGAATTTTACATAAACACGGATATGCATGTCTATGTCTATGTGTGTGTGCGCGACGACTCTCGCCACCTGGAAGCGGGGGCGTGTTTTTGATCAAGTTTTCTTTCTTGGTACGTTAAAAAATTGTCCGCCAGTTTTCGTTTCTTTTTTCTGGGAACACGCGTATTCTATTTAAAACCACTGTTATGGAAAGATTTTTTTACTCCATTATAGCCTCTTGTTTGATAGAGTTTCTTGCTTCTCGCTCTCTCACCCTCTCCATATCAAATCAAGATGACAGTGTCCACTCTATCTCTCTCCTCACCGGTGGACACAGATCCGTCTGAATCCCGTCCGCTGCGGGAGGTGAGGAGGTGCAGCGTTGACATTGTCGCTGTTGGTGATGGAGGAAGCCGATGCGCACCGTCCTCTCGGAGCCGGTGCTGGCTCGGACAAAGGTCCTCCGCGCCCTTGTTCGATGCCGTCATGTGGGCAGATCCCGCCCGCCCACCTAAGCAACATCTCGCCCACCTGAGGCATAACTTCTTGTACTCGTCCAGCTCCCCAGGTAGCTACATGCGGGTTTTCTTCTATATGCGACTACTCCCCAGCTCCCCATGTATAGTAGCTAGGGTTCGTCAGCTGGTCCAACATCACCTACTATTATAGAGGGAATGCCACTCAAAAAGTTGTCCTGATTTATGCCTCGATGGAGGTATACATGTTGTTTCAACAAAAAGTACATGGTGGTTGTGCGGTCATTGTCCATATGCTCTTATTGCTGCTGCTAATCTAATACTATCACTCGTTAAATGAAGAAATGGTGGTTCTTCCTTCCTCAAGCTTGATTAGATTTGACTCCGCATATTGGATTTGACTGAAGTCAAACTTTGCAAAGTTTGACCAAGTTTAGGCTGAACACAACAAACCATAATTATTAGAGAGGGCAAACTGTACATACTCTCAAACCTTTCCGATAATTGAAATTAAAATTCTTTATTTGTACACACTCTCACACGTTTCCGATAATTTAGCGCATGTGTGGTTGTTCACTTAAAGGGAGGGTAGTGTACCGCACGTGAAGGACAGGAAGTGCGACCAGGACGCGTGGATCGTTAGTTCATCGGAAGTACGTAGTAGTTTTCTTCACTGGTACGTTAAATAAAGAGTTTTGTTTCGTACTTACACAATTTAAAACGATTGTTATGGAGAGAATAAGAAAACCACTCCACTATATATTAGTCGTATACATGAGTACTATATGGACGCAGCTTCATTGACTTTAGTGCACCTGCCTTTGGGTTTATGACAGGTGGGCCCAAAATGTGGTTGGCCCACTTGTCATATAGCCAAAAGCAGGTGTAGTTAAGGCACGAGAGATCAGTCCGTACTACGGTATATATATAAGCTGGAGCCTCAGCGCTTGTTCACTAGGGTTTGCACTCGCCGCACTCTCGCCGCACTATATA
>NC_041385.1:697402276-697411526 GCF_002162155.2 Triticum dicoccoides | reverse complement strand
ATCCCGTCGCATCGGAAAGGGGAGGAGGGGCAGCGTTCACTCTATCGCCTTCGGCGAGGGAGGCAATCCACTGCCGGCTAAGCTGTTCTATTTCACCCAGCGCCTTTGCGGGAGGGCCACCCACCCCTTCTTCCTCATTGTCGTACGTAGTGTGGGCAGATTCGGCCTCCCGCCGCACGCCTTGCCACATCCCGACGACCCTAAGGTATAAGTTTCTTTGAAACCGTCATTGCTCTAGCTGCATGTGGATATTTTTCGATGTGTAGTCGAATCTAGGTCTTGGTTCAAAGAGGAAAGAAGGGTGCGGTGGGGTGGAGCATGAATCTAGGACGTGGTTCAATGAGGAAAGGAGGGACGAAAAGTAGTATAGAGTGGCTATCCAGCTGCTTTGTTGGTCGAAAAGGGGAAAATGGAGTAACCCAGTACACACATCTGTAAGGAACCGATCTCTTTGTTGAAAAGGGAAATAAACTGGGGGGTCAGGTAGTTTGTGCAGGACTAGATTTGCTGCCCTCACATAGGAAAAAGATTCAAATAGAACAAATATGGCACCAACACAGATATGCTGCCTGGCTACATACTCTGCATCACCCATTTATACGTGTGGATGCACATGGTGCTGGCATGTCCCATGTCCCATGTCCCATACAACTATTTTGCTGTTGTTAATCTAAGAATGCCGCCGGAAAGTTGAAACAATGCCACTGTTAAAAGTAAATTACATTTTTTTAACGAATGTTGTTTTAAGAGAATGTCTCTGTTAATATGAATCAATGCAACCGTTTTAGAAATGCTACTATCCTACTTTGTTTTCCATCAAGATAAGTTAGATGCTTATTTCTATCACCATTTGTTTCATCCTCCTTTATGGGCGAGTAATTGTTTCCTTTTTGCCTTTGTTAAAACAGGGGTATTTATTCAACTTGTTGCTATTGCGACATTTTGCTTCGCTACGCGGAACACTTATGTTTTAAGAGTGTTTTCTGCAGTTCAACTTGAATGTCACATCGGTGATTTTGCTTAATTTTGGTGGAACTGCACAAAAGGAGATTGAGATTTTCATATATGTGTTGGATTTCATTCAAATCGTCCTCCTGAGATGTTTCAAATCTTGGTCAAGAAAGGTTAGTACCGACTTTCATCCACATGATGGTGAAGTGTGCTTTGAGATGTTGTCCTACTTGTATTGGTATTGTTTTGGATAAATGTCAAATTCAAGCTATTGAACTGTTGTTTTTACCATTAAGTGAGCAAAAATTGTTCCAACCCAGACATGATGCTTGTTTCTTTGTTACAATAAAACTCCGCATCACCCTCTTTATAAGTAGATGGAAGCACATGCTGTTGTTGCGCCCACTCTCCCTGGAACTGTTTATGCTTTTTGTTAATCTAATGCCGCTGGTAAAATTAAGCAGTGCCACTCTCAGAATTCATTAACTACAACACTTGTTAGGGATTGGCGGGATTATCATTTATGTGGCCGCATGTTTCATCCTCCTTTATTGGCCAGTAATTGATTTCTTTTTTGCCTCTGTTAAAATGAATCAGTCGCATTGTTTTAGGAATGGTACTATCCTTCTTTGTAGTTCTTTCTACATGTTTAACCAAGGTATTGTTAAGATAATGTCTCTGTTAAAATGAATCAGTCGCATTATTTTAGGAATGGTACTTTTCTGATTTGTCGTTCTTTATAAATGTTGAAACAAGGCATTGTTAAGATAATGTCTCAGTCAATATGAATGAATCACACAGATGGAGAATTGCTACTCTCCTGCTTTGTTTCCCTTATACCTACTAGGACAAATGCCCGTGCGTTGCAACGGGAGAAAAAACAACATGTATTCAAATTTAATGATAACTACATGTGCAAAGCACATCCACTACTCATTCGCTACGGAGTAGATAAAACTATGCAGGAAATAAGTAGCTAGTGTTTGTTCAGATAACTTCCCACCGCTAATTATAAATAGAGCAGTGCACATGCGCGAACGAGCATCATACAATATTTTATATTTTCATGATAGAAAAATCTTGTAATAATGAATGGTACGTACCATAAAATTTTATAACCTTTCTATGTAATAGTTTTGCTAGCTAACAATATCTCACTGAGATAATTACAAAAAAAAGTCATCAGCTTAGTCTTTTTTTTGCGGGAAATCATTTTAGTGTTGTTTTGAGAAAAAATTATCAGATTTCTTTTGCATCGAAAAAACACACATAAAAGTATGATTGGAAAAACATCAGCTTAGTCTCTGTATATTTGTATGATTGGAAATCCCTACGAAATTTTGGTACCTATATTATCACCGTCATAAATGTTTTTCCTTAGTAAAGAATGAAATTACTACATGGTAATATTCGTGTTGCTCGTATTATTATTCACTCTGAAAAATAGAATGAAGTTGCTAAATTGTAGCCCACTGTACAAAGTTTAAGATTTTTTTAATCAATTTGCATGTGTTAAATATTTACCTTAACCAATCATGTATTAATGCATGGTTTAATGTTAACACTTTTTTTACACTTCTATAGCCATGACATCAACTAATATGTTTATGCTTAAAAATATTGTAAACAAAAACAAATAATAAAATGAAGCCATTATCATGATACTGTGGAGTTAGGCGAGGTGCACTCACTTCTCTTCCCAAGCTAGATATAGCTCCTAGTCATTCTCAAACATAGGGCATATGAAAGAAATCCCATGATGAATTATATCATCATGTGGTTATACCGTTCCTTCATTCTTCTTGCAATTTGGTCATATGTGTGGCACTTATCAGCATTCTCAAATGTGCTCTTCATTTTTTCGGTGGTGGACTGGGCCACTGGGGCAACACATTGTCCATATCAAGCATTTCATTTCTTCACGTTGGCTAAAGTCGAGAAGCCTAACTATTAGCTCTTTGCCTGATTCGTACGAAGATCACATCCCGTTCCGAACTTCTAGAAGATCTAGCTGAAGGAAAACTATAGGAACGCTTTTCAGCTCTGCTCCTGACATCACGACATGCACGCGGCCCAGGCTTATATGTACTCTATATATGATGGTTGTTCATGGAAGCAGTTCAACATCAGGCTGTAGACTAAAGTGTGCTGCAAAACATGCCAGCCAATCAGAATCAGCCATAAAACACCTCACAATAATCACGTTGCTTTAAGAAACAACAATCTAAATCCACCGTATGAACACGAGAATGCTTAGACACATAATTTGGCGAGGAAGGATTCATCACATGGCATGCACTCAGTTGTTCTGCAGTCAATCCACACAAATCAAACTCTTTGTAGAAATTCCCAAACTGTACGGCAAAATCTAGCCCCGTTGTGATCCAGCAGCAGGAGCCGCTCATCGGCCTCGACACTGCGTCCTGCACCTACCTGCTTTCTTCCTCAGCCCAACCTCCATGGCAGCCGCTACTTGAACACTGCACCAATCAGGTCGTCGCCGCCCCTGTGGAATCGCCAGATCCGCCCGCCTCCGCTCCATTCCTAAACGCGGCAGTGGCACCTCCATCCCTGGCGAGCTTCTACATCGACCCGAGCCGCCATGGACTACGACCTTAGCGATGACCGACCGCCTCCTTCGCGCCTCCCCCTTCCTGCTGCTCCTCGTCTCTCTCGCCCGAGCTTCCTTTCTCAGGAAGCTTGCTTGCCAATGCTGCTTGCATCGCTCGCTGCTTCAGCCACACGCAGCCCGCCACACCACCAAGCTCCTCCAAGGAGGCTACTACGAGCTCGCTGCTCGAGAGCTCCACCACGGGAGCACCTCCTCTGCTCTGGGCTACTCAAATGATGGTCAGCTGCTAGAGCTCACGGCCCCTCTTCCTGACATCTCTGTCGCTCTCTACTGCTCCGAGGAATCAGGAATCTCTTAAATATAAAAACTGGTAGAATTTGCTACAAAAGAGCAAGGTGGGACTATATAATTTAGTAGCGACTCTGCCTTAGAACGCAAATTCCAGGGTAGTCCCTGTTGGCTGAAAAAATAGGGTGGATCCCAGGCCCATGCGGTGGACCTTATGGAAGGCCCATGTATGAAATTATGGGACGGGCATATTTGATCGTGCGTGTGTGAAAAAATTTAGTACCACCTCAGATAGTAAAATATAAATAATTTAGGTGAACGGATGAAATTGGATAAATGCACCTTGCTTTATATATACATTTATATATATATATATATAATAATTTAGGTGAACGGCCAATGTGTCCAAGGCAAACTGCTGCATTACTGGGTCCAGTTGGTCGTTCCACTTTGCAGAAAGAAGCAGTCGCTGTTTGCGCTATATTACAGAAGGAATGAATGAGAAGCTTTACAGAGTATTAGTAGACGCTGGTGACATGACTAGTCTGCAGAGAGCATATGCAACTCAAAAAGTGCCCAAACAAGTATAAGAAGCCATGACAGGACTCCACGATCATAGGCATTACAAATTTTGAATGGGAAAAGCTTGTCAAAGTTTAATCGTTGATGTTAGCAAGAAGACATTAGTTTAATATATTGGAATTGGAAAACCTTGTAAAAAAATTCTCATTGATGTCAGCCAGAAGACATGCATTTGATATTTTTGAGTGGGACGCCCTTTGCTGTGAGCAGCGTCGATCGTTTTTCCTATTCCTATGTTCAGTTTAGAAGTAAACAGTTACTCTGCTGAGATATTCCTGTGTTAAGCATTTGTTCTAAATATTGCCTATGTAATGCCAGGCCTTGTGCAATATATATTGGAATTGGAAAACCTTGTCAAAATTTGCTCATTGATGTTAGCCAGAAGACATGCATTTAATATTTTTGAGTGGGACGCCCTTTGCTGTGAGCAGCGTCGATCGTTTTTTCGTATTCCTGTGTTCAGTTTTTGAAGTAAATAGTTACTCTGCTGAGATATTCATGTGTTAAGAGTTTGTTCTGAATATTGTCTATGTAATGACAGGCCTTGTGTTTGATTGCAAAGTTGAGCTTGGAATGTTGTGGCATGCGACATCACGAGCTGTTCACCATGCCTCCTGAGAATAATGCTTCGTATTGTTTTGCATGTCGATCTAATCCAGTGATTTTCTTGTTAAGAAGATCATCCTCTTCTGATGTTTCCGTGCTTAAGAAGTTCATCGTCTTATGTTTCATTCATAGCCTATACGACAAGTCGGGTAGGTTAACGTGAAACCATATGATCTTCCGACCAACTCATCATCTTAGGCCGTGATTGGATCAGCATTTTCCAACCAAATCCGCTTGTAAAACTGATGCTTGTAAATAAAAGCAGATGGTCTCGGGCGAAGCGCTTGGTTGGTCGATTTCAGCTAGTAGTAGAACATACACTGGCCTCTCAAATTACACGCGTAACCCACCGGTTTTACTTACAGACCTCGGGCCCTCGGTTTCATTACGCCTGTATTTTACGCGTTGTTTCTGATGACGAGTAAATTACACTTGTATCTTAATACATGTGTGAAATAAACCAGAGCTCCCAAGTGTGGCCTTACCGTTTCATGACGTCTCAGTCTCTCAAAGGTGCTCATAAGTGTCCGATGATCCTGGCTTCCTGAATGAGCAGCGGGCGCTGTATCAGACCATCCGTAAGGGCCCGCAAGGCCCTCTCCGTCGTCCTTCGAGTTGTTGCACTCGCCGTGACGCCGAGCATTGTTAACATGGTCAACGAACATGAGGATTCAGGAGATGACTTTATTTTGACTAGATGACAGTAGGGACCCAGTAGGGCCATAGTCATACCTACGCAAGTGCCTCCTTATTATGTACAACTGTATTTTTTTTGTTTCCTCCTGGTTTCCTGACATCACGGTCCCACACCATTGTCAACATATGTAGTCAATATAGACAAGAGAATTGCACAAGGTGTGGCCGACAGCTGGGACCAAGCAGTTCGAGCAGTATTTGTGCTTTTGAGGCATGAGCACTTTAGAGTTTTTCTTGGCGATATTTTCGTTGTTGTTCAGAGAAGAGCAAGGTATTAACTAGGCAAGTTGTCGCCCGTCTAGCCCCAGATATTAATGTTTTTCAAGATGAAAATAGCTAGCCCAGCTATACATTTTTTTGAGGAATATCCAGGCAAGGTCAACTTGTTATTCTCCGCCCCGCTGGGCTGCAAATTTTTCCTAGGAGGGATGCATTAGGCTTAACAGGAAAATGGGCTTTAAAAAATTAAAAATGGGATGTAATTATAAAAATTGGGCAGTAACTATAAAAAATTGCACCAAACACGAAATTAGTTTATAAAATATTATTTATGGATTTTGAAAATCTTAATTTTTAATTGTTGAGCGCGTAATGTTTCGTTGGATTTTTACGTAATACAAATTATATTTAATCTGAATATAAATTTCGGGATAAAAATATTTCGGATCCCATCAAAATGTGGGAAATTTTATTGAATTATGTCTTGAACGGTTGGTTGAAATTATTAATCGTTGTCCTAGCGAGAAAATGGGTTGTACTTTTAACAAACTATAAATGGGCTGTAGAAAATTCCATTAGAATTCAAATATGGGTTGTACATTCTTATAAATCGCAAATGGGCTATAAGTTCTCTGCCACACACTTGTGGGCCTACTAAGTTGACACGTCCCCTAAAAAAAGGTTGACACGTATGCAAGGCTTTGTCAACTTATTATAGTCAACACATGGTTCTAGCAACAGTGGCCGCTGGATGTCTATCCGACGGATGTCGTGCTTATTCTTCAATCTCGGATATTCTAGCTTCGGCAGCCCAAAAAATGATTCCTCCACCTGACATCTGGGGCACACCGTTTCGGAGGCTGACCTGTGGGCCTACTAAGTTGACGCGTACCAAGGCCTTTGTCAACTTAGTGAATATAAACGATTCTAGTTGCAGTGACAGTATGATGTCCATCCAACGGCCGTAGTGCTTCTTCAACCTCTGGTCTTCTTGCTCCAGCCGCCCAAAGCAGCGCCGGTCGTGCCGCCTGCTCCTGCCTCCCATGGCCGGCTGTGCTGCCGCGGAGGCCTCACCGCCCCTACTACTCCCACCGCTGGCCAGGCCATCCCTCTACTCACCCACACCCACTGTTATTCTGCGACGACGGCAACCTAACACCGCAGTCGAACCAGTGAACCCTCGTACTCCTTTCCGCGTGGGCATTCACTGTCGCATCTTCCCCGGCTCCGCGTCGTCCCCTTCCTAGGCCTCGCCGTCGTCCACCGCCGTGGTGCTCTCGGCGCGGCATGCCCAATGTGGTGAACGACCAACTTCCATCAGAAGAGTACTGTACATGGAGAGGCTGACAGTGGGGTCCACGGCAGCCGCAAGGAAGTGCCTCCTTATTACAGGCAAAATAATTATTCCTCCACTTGACAGTAGGGACCCACTGGACGGACCACCGTATTTCACGAAAAAAACGTTTCCCCCTGACTGCTGGGACCCACCGGACGGGCCACCGAATTTCGCGAAAAAAAAGTTCCCCTCCCTGTTAGCTCGGACCCACCGGAAGTGCCTCCTTATTATGCAGAAAAAAATGAATACTCCCCCTGCTAGCTGGTACCCTCCTTTGCAAGAGACTGACTTGTGGGCCTACTAAGTTGACGGGGACGAAGGGCTTTGTCAACTTAGTCAATATGAATGATTCTAGCTCCAGTGACCGTACGATGTCCATCCAACGGCCGTAGTGCTTCTTCAACTTATGGTCTTCTAGCTCTAGACGCCCAAAGCAGCGCCGGTCGTGCCGCCTGGTCCTATCTCCCGTGGCCAGCTGTGCTGCCACGGAGGCCTCACTGCACCCTACTATTCCCACCGCTCGCCAGGCCCTGCGATGATGGCAGCCTAACACCGCAGTCGAACTAGTGAACCCTCGTACTCCTCTCCACGCGGGCTTCCTCTGCCGCCTCTTCCCCGGCTTCGCGTCGTCCCCTTCCTAGGCCTCGCCGTCGTCCACCGCCCTAGTGATCTCGGCGCGGCATGGTCAACGTGGTCAAGGAACGACTTCCATCGGAAGAGTACTGTACATGGAGAGACTGACAGCTGGGTCCACGGCGGCCGCAAGGAAGTGCCTCCTTATTACGCGCAATATAATTATTCCTCCACCTGACACCAGGGACCCACCGAACGGGCCACCATATTTTGCAAAAAAAATATTTCCCCCCTGACTGCTGGGACCCACCAGCTACATCTTCACATGCAAGGAAGTGCGTCCGGGCAAAAAAACGACTCGCCCCCCTGACTGCTAGGACCCACCAGCTACATCTTCGCACGCAAGGAAGTGCCTGACGGTCGGGACCCACCTGGTCGAAGCGTACATAGCATTGTCATTCTGGTCGCGAACGTGTATGTACATACTGGTCGATGTAGAGGCGCGCATGTGTTGTAGTAGAGGCGCGCACATAGCATGTACACGTACATACAGCAGCCAGTGTGCAAGAAAGAAAATATGGCCACATATGTACATACGGGCGGGGTCTCGAACGCCTACTCATGCATACGTATGGCCAAGGCTCGTGTACATGGCTGGGTTGGAACGGAGAAACATCATCATCGTCGTGTTCATGGGGAGCCAACCGGCTGGGTCGGAACGGAATGCGTCATCGTGTTCATCGGGAGGGCTTGGATGGAACATGTGATGGAAACGAGGCCTGGCATACCGCAGAACGGAGGAAACGGCCTTGTGTTCGACCGGCCACGTTCGAAACGGGATCCTGTTCATCGGGAGGGGTCTGGTGTACCGCAAAACGGAGGAAACAGACTTGTATTGGACCTCCTACGGTCGAAACAGGGTCCTGTTGTTCGGGTGGGGTGTGGCGTACCGCAAAACGAAGGAAACGGACTTGTGTTGGAGCGCTACGGTCGAAACGGGGGTCCTGTTCATCTGGAGGGGTGTGGCGTACCGCAAAACGGGGCTCCACAAGATATTGTTCATCTCCACCGTCGACCTCCTCCAGCCTCCACGGGCTACTGTTCATCCACCATCGACCTCCTCCAGCCTCCACCTACGACTGTTCATCCATGGGCTCATGTTCATCCAGCCTCCACCGTGCGCTACTCCACCAGCTACTATTCAACCAGCCCTCTCCACAGGCTCCTGTTCAACCACCCATCCACGGGCTACTGTTCATCCACCCATCCACGGGCTACTGTTCATCCACCCCTCCACCATCTACTGTTCATCCAGCCCTCCATGGGGTCTTGTTAATCCAGCCCCAACCGGCTCGATCGATCGGGGTCATGTTCATCCATAGGCAACACCACGGGGTCCTGTTCGTCCACTCCCACTGCTCACTGTT